>NW_023396835.1:2442125-2742125 GCF_011125445.2 Fundulus heteroclitus | reverse complement strand
GAATCACGTGTCAGAGCAGAGAGGCTGCAGCCAATCAGCTTTCACCTCCAGCAGATGTTGCTCCACCAGCTTCAATGTGTGTCTGAGAGCAGGAAGAACAGGGAGGGTTATCAGGTTTTACAGCCTGCAGAATAAGGAGCAGAGGTCGCCTTTATAAAGCTTGCGTACGCACAAAATGGGCCTGAAACGTGTGAATCCCCCTTTCCATGCAAAATTCAGATCTATAACAAAATAAAACTTGTGGGGAAAATGTTCGGTCCTCACAGCAGCTCTGATCCAGGCTGACGCTCATTTTGGAGACGGAGGAAATGTCTGAAAACGTCTGATTCCTCTCAGACGTTAAATTTCACTCCATATCAGACTTTAATGGTAGATCAACATCATCATAACCCTTCAAAACCGCTAAAAGACCTTTAAATGAATAAACAAATTATTTCTAACTTAAATCTACGAAATTAACTTAAACTGCATGGCTGTCATTGATGGCAGCCACAGGGATTTTTCAGAAATCAAAACCTACTTCTGGTTTAAAACCACTTCATGCCACAAGGGGGCAGCACCAGTCCACAAAGTCCGTCTGGTTTAAAATCGCACTAAGCATGAAGGTCGTTATGTCTATTTTAGGGGCTTCAGGAACCCCACATGCAACACTTAGTTTGGTTGACTTAATATACAAATAACATTCCTCTTTACAACGCCCCAGACCAATTAAATCTTAGCCAAGTAGTATGAAACACATTTATTTATTTTAATTATTCCTTCTTTCACAAAACTGTTCTGTTTTCCTCCATCTTTCCAGACCTTCATTCCACTTATGAAGAAGCTTTAATTTTTTCCTGTAATGAATGAAACATTTCTCAACAATCTGTTGTTCAGCACTGAACTGTTAAATATGAAGCTCACTAGAGAGAAACGCGCTGCCTTGGCAATTTCAATAGCCTGCTGTTGTTATAATTCTGTCGACTATTGTTATTGCCGTTAATTGCATACCTTGTCACCAGATGTGTGGATGTGATGAATTTTATTTTGACTGATTGTCTAAACACTAAATAGCATCTACATTTGTTTTAGATTTCAAAACATGCTAAAGTAGGATTTATGATGGTAAATTTTTAAAATGAAATTTCATTTGCATTGCATAACTCACTGTTTTTTTATGGCTTTAATAGCATCAGAAGGTTGTAAACATAAATATTCAAAGTTCTAAGTGTGTGTGTTTAATGACACCCCTATCTATCAATAGGTAGATGATATGAAGGGATTTCGGGACCTTCCCTGTATGTTGTAGACTTTTCTTGTCTCCTGGAGAGGGTGACTCCACACATAATAAAGAGAGACACACACCTAAGAAAATCCCTCAGCCCCAGGGACAGGCTCTCTGTGACCTTATGGTTTCTGGCAACAGGTAAGTGTGTTTAACAAAAAATACATTTCTGCAATGCTTCTCATTACATCTAAGGGAGGTGGACATGAGGCAAGGTCTTTTATCCACATCACATAATAAATCACTTCACCTAAGTACATACAGCCATAGCTATAATCACCCTGTGAGTGGACATTTGTCCTTCATACGTCCACTACATTCTATTCTAAAACAAATAAATAAATATCTGTTAATCTATCAAGCTCCATCCATGCCCACTCTCCTATACATAAAGCATCAGTCAGGGGTCACCAACATGGTGACTGTGGGCACCAAGTAGCCCCCAAGGACCAAATGTGGTGCCTAAAACCCTGTAGCATGAAAAATGTGTTTATTTGACATAAAGTTAGGATGAATGCAGACTCTTCTAGTTCAAAGGTCGGTACAGGTAGCCCTTCGTATGACACTACACCGATGAAGGAGCTCTCAGTTTCAAAAAGGCTGGTGACTCCTGATCTAAATCCACCCGACTATTTAAACCACTTTCTTTATTTTGACAGGTGTGACCTTCAACTCATTAAGTTTTCAATACAGGATTGGAAGCACAACACTGAGTAGGATAGTGATGGAAACCTGCACAGCCCTCACTGCTGTGCTGCGTGATGTTTACTTGAAGGTAAATTGTAATGGAAAATTATGCCACTGCTATTTTGATGCTGTTTAACGGTTTACTGCACATTTGTCAAATATGTTCTACAAGTTAGCCAAAAGTCCTAGATGCATTTCTCCAGTCTTTGTGAAATGTTTTACGAAAACAGTGTTTAAGACATAAAAAAACATGTTTTCGCAAAAAATTTATTTAATTCATCATATTTTGTGTCTGTCATGCTTTGTTTGATGAACCCGAACACAGCCACACGCAGAGCTTTTTTGAGAGTTTTATTGAAGGTTGATGGATAGTGGAGGAAGAAACTAACAGTCTGTACCGGGCTGGAGCAGGAGGATGGTGATGGCACGAACTGGAGCGCTAGACGGAGTTGGAGCAGGCAGGCTGGGATGAACACAGGCAGACGGAGGCAGGGAGCACAGGCTGGCAGACGTAGTGAGCTCAGGCAGGACCACTGAGCTATATAATACACTGGAGTGCTAATCGCCCGCTGTTTGAACGAGTCGCTGTGAAGCCACCAGCCGCCATATTGGTACTCCCCATTTTCCCCCAGTAACTAGGGAATATGTGCGCTACAGCATCGAATAACGAGGATTTTCTCATGTTCAGGGGGGACTTAAGACTTTTAAAATGTCAAATGCCATATACTTTTATGTTATGTTCTAAAACTATCAAGTACTGAGAAAGTCACGTGCTGAAATATTTTGCATTTATTCATTTAAATATATATAATAAACATTTATAAATATATAAATAACAACATACAAAAACATATATTAAAACATATATTTACATATGTGAATATGAATTTACATATGAATTTCGGGAAAGTAATGAAGAAAACATCCTTCATATGCGTACCTCGAGTCGCTGTTGCACGTTCCATAGCAACAATGTTTAAAAACCATGGTCTTAGATTTGGAAAAAGCAGTCGTTTTACCGAGTAAAACCAAGGGTAACGCACGTCTGTTTTACGGTGAAACAGCGGCGGACTATGCAAGTTTGCCCTACTGCGTACCACGTGATGTGACGTCATCGTGACGTTACGTTTCTAAAAATAGCTCGCTCGCGGTACGCTATTTCCACAGTGGATGGATCCTCATCTCCCTCACATGTGTCCTCTGTCTCAGTGCCAGGCTGTGGGAAACAGGACAAAAAGCAGTCAGAAGTTAAGTGATTACAGTAAAGCAACGAAACGCAGCCTAGAGTCCCAATTTAATAGACTGACCGGCCCCTCCAGGGGTGTCCAGGGAGGGTGAAGTCCCCGCAGACATTCAGTGTCCAGGAGCTTATCTGCACACAGACAAAGGAAGTCTGTTCTCCCATGTTAACTTCAGGAACTAACTTTTAATTAATAGCCCAGGTGTCCCTTTAGGAGTCAACCGAGATAACATCAAGAACCATAAAAAGGTTTTTAAACCGTATAAAACTCTGATGTCTGTTCATGCCTGGTATCTACAGAGCTTGAATAAATCCACTGCTGCCACCTCCCCCTCTGTAGACTCCCAGACGGTTTTAGTGATAACAAGATAACTGTTTGAGCTTTAAGAAAAATACATCTTTAAGACAAAAATGGTTATACATTTCCATAACAGGGGGTAACTTCTTTATTACACGGCGTATCCCATGTGAACAGGGCTTTAAGACGGTCCGGTAGATTTCAGAGCATTTGAGCTGCGCTGCATGTCTGAATGAAAAACTCTGCAGATTGTCGTGGGATCAAAGCTGATGTCCGGATGTTGTGTTCAGGGTCACCGTCGCATGGTTTGCTGCTCCGCCTGGTGTGAGGACAGCACCGCCTGCAACCTGTTCACCTGCGGCTTCGACAGGCAGGCCATCGGCTGGAACATCAACATCCCGGCTCTGCTGCAGGAGAAATGACCTCCTCCTCTTCATCTTCACGTCGTTAGCACACAGTGAAAGCTCAGCCACAGTGTTGGTGTCTCGTTGGTCTTCAAGACAGACGGAAACAGTTTAGTTCAGATGTTGGTTTCTCTTGGTGTGACTCGCTGTGGCTGACAGGACGGAGTCCGTCTTTTAAGCCTCGGCAGACTTTAAGTCCTCAGACGGGACTTTGCACAGGCTGAGGGGCTGAAGCAGCATCCGTGTCCCTTTTCATCACTGTTAGGAACAAAAACAAACCTCAGAACCACTCCGCCATGAATACACAAACATGTAGAGATGCTCCTTCTGACTGGAAGTCAGCACAGGACACATTAGTCTGAAGCTGAAAGCGTAGATTCTCCGTGCTGCTTGTCTCTGCTTCCTGCTGCTTTAAGCTGCAAAACACCAAATCTAATGTTTGCCACTAACAGCAGATTAAATGAAACATCTGAATTTTTCTGCTTCACTGTTGCACATTTTATTCATTATTACGTGTTAAATTTCAGATTGTTTTGTGTGTATAAATTTCATAGAGCATTTTCCAGCCACAGCCAGAAGGAAGATCAGAGCAGTAACAGATTTTTATTATTTAGACACTTTTCTCCTCCTTGTGTTTTCTGATCTCATTCATGAAACGTTGCACCTTGTTTGTTTTGTAAAAGAAATCCCAAAAAACAACGTCTGTTAGACATTTTATCTTTGTTAAGGGAAACAGGCGTCTGTACTGTTATACCTCTGGTGATGGATTTACTGTGGTTCAATGTTTTCTGTTTCTGGACTCCGTTTAGTAGCTGAAGCAGTTCTAGAGTCCTGATGTCCAAAAGTCTTTATGTGCCTTGAACTTCAGTCACATTACAAAATTTAAATCCAACGTGCTTCATTGGGATTTCATGGGATGGAACAACACAAAGCAGTGCATATTTTTACAGTTGAACTCAAGTGATAAATAGTTTCCAAGATCTTTACTTGTTGAAAAGCTGAAAAGTGTGGCATGTATGGATTTTAGCCACCCAAAGGCAACACTTTATACCTTTATTGATGCAATTAACGCTGCATTTCTTTTGGAGCTCGTCTTTAGCAGCGCTGCACGTCTAGAGACTGAAATGTTGGTCATTGTGGTTTGAAGAAAAGCTCAAACTGGGTCAGACTGGATGAAGACTCTAAAAGGCGGGTTTAGGTCAGGACTTAGGGTCATTCTAGCTCATGAAGATGTTTAGATCTAAACCACGAAGCCATCGTAGCTCTGGCTGCAGGTTTCTGGTTGTCCTGCTGGAAGCTGAACCATCATCGTACCCCTAACAGGTTTTCTTCCAGGGTTGCCATGTTTGAGCTCCCTCCACCTTTCCTGTCACTGCTGGAAAGAGTTATTCCCACATCATGATGCTGCCACCGCCATGTCTCACCATGGGGATGGTGGTTTTAGTTTCCACCACTCTAAGCATCTTGTTTGTAGGCCTTAGAGGGGAAGGTTTGGTCTCATCTGGCCAGACCTCCTTATTTACAATATGTGCTGTGAGGCAAACTACAAATAAGACTTTTCTGAGGCTTTTTAACAATGTTTTTGTTGCTGTCACTCTTCCACAAAGGACAGATTATTTAGTCTCTACCAGGCTGTAACAGTGCTGCTTCAATACCAGCTTGACTTGTTTACCTGTATCTGCCGCAGTGACAGGCCTTATGATGATTGTAACCAATGGAGGAAGTTTTTTTCACTGGTTCTCCTAAACCCTGAAGATTGGTGAGAAATGTCAGTGTTGGATACAGACCCGGCTGCAGAAACAAATCACAGGGGGGGCATTTCATTTTTTTAGGGGGGCACACTTTTAAAAGTTTTTTATTACTTATTTCTTATGTTTATATATATATATATATATATATATATATATATATATATATATATATATATATATATATATATATATATATATATATAGCAATAGTGTAGTCAGTTTTGTCAAATTAGGCAGGCTTCACACCAATTAGGCATTTGAACACAAAAGCCTAATTTTTGTTCCAATTAGCTGGAACAAAAATAGTTAATGGGCAGGTTGTAAAAAAAATTGGGAAGCTTTTCACAACATTTGTTGGGCTTTTAGAAAGAATTACTAACAAAATATATCAAAATAGTTGTCAACGTCGGACAGGAAACCAAAACATTTTAATAAAATGCCATCTCCTACAACTCATACTGGTCAATTTATTTTTTTAAATAAGTCGAATCTGTCGATCTGACATCATCATTGAATAGTAGTTATAATGAATAATATTGATTGGTATGATAAAACAAGAAAGGAATAATGGTTAATCAAGTGTTTGGTCAGTGTAAACGCCCAGGAGGGGTTGAGTTCTACTTATCAACTTAAAAATATTTCATGACTGCATGTAAGAGAAATGTTTAATTGACCTATACTGAGAGAAATTAAGTTTATATTAAGGTAGATTTACAACTCATGTTGGGAAGCTATTTATAAATAAATTTTTTCCGGTTGATATATCATGATTGTTAAAGAGATTGTGTGTGTTATGTGGTTGTCTGATTGCATATTTTGTTCGGAGGCCGTATGCACAGTTTTTTTTCTTTGCTTCAGTGCAGTTGTGTGCTAATGGCATATTCTTATGTTTAATAGTTCTGTGCTTTAAACGTGAGAGTTTGAGATTTGGGCTTTTTTTTTTCTTTTAAGTTGGGCAGGTTTTATGTTGGGTTACTGGAAACTATCAGTGAGATAGGGTAACCAGCATAAGTCCAGCATAAGCTACACGCTTATTAGCATGAGATCAGGCTGAACACTGACTGAAGTAAAAATTCACACTAGAAGAGGTTCTGTAATTACAGCAGGTGTGGAGCGCAAGGAGCAGAACAAAGCAGAGTTCCCTTCTGTCTGCAAGTAACCCAAGTTTCTCCAGTTTGGCAGTAGATCTGCTCCTGGTGCTGCTAGCTGTCGTAGCTAACCCTCCTAGCGTCAATGTTTACTCCACTTTAGACTTCAGTGCTGACATTTCAAACAGTAATTAATCGCGCTGCTTCCAGCTCGCTCTCTGCTTTGTTGTCACTTCTTGTAATTGTTTGGTAATCAGACCAAATTTCCATCCCGCTCTACCGACACCGACGGTGACCACAGCCGCCGAACACCGCGTCGGCGACTGAAGACTATAACTCAGTGACCCGCCCCACTCCATCCGTGATTGGCTAGCATGTTGCCTTCAGTCGTTGATTTAATTGGTTAAATTGTATGATTGACACATCAAAGATAGTACTAATAGAACGATGGCCACTCCGAGGTATATATATAAAAACAAAAGACAGCTTCCAGTCCAGGGCGGGCACAGCTGGCTCACAGGGCGGGCACGGCCCCCCAATGCCCGCCCATGCCGCCGGGTCTGGTTGGATACGAGCTTGTAATCCAGAGGACTTTACTGTGGAGTCTGACCAAAGACACCTATGTGCTCTCCACATTTTCTCTTTGGTAAGGAGCCAACATCTGAATGTCCAGACCTGATACCAACGACTGTAGCGTCTCTGCAGGTAGGCTACGTTTATTTGGCTTTTTCTCAGCTAAAGGAAACCATAAAATTCATGAGAGCTGTTTATGTGAGCTTCAGTGGCGCAGAGTCAAGGATTCAAGGATTTTTTTATTGTCATACCAGTTCACATTTTCATGTTTGTGGTATGAAATTAGAACTGATCTCGACTCAAGAAGCCAAATAAATAAATATAAATATGTTAAAAATAAAGTTAAAAGTGGGAGCTGTATTTAGTCCATTGAGTGCGACTTGAGTTCAGTGGTTGGGTTGTTGGCCCAGGGCACCAAACAGGCTAGGACCGCCCCTGGACGTGAAGACCCAGAGTGGACTGGGGAAAGTTGGCTGAAGATCTGCAGAGAATCCAACAGGCTCCATTCTCTGGATCTGTGGAGGTGAGTTTCAAACATCTGGTTCCAGTCAACAACAAGGAGCTGATTAGATGTTTCTCCAGGTGTTGATGTGGTTTCAGAGATCCTCCTCTGATGTGGAAGCTCTTCCTCAGACGGCTGGTCCTGATGTTGTTTCTACTTGATGATGGTAAAAACAACTTTAGTTTTTATGGCAGCACCTTTTGCTCATTAGTGTTGGACTGTTGTGAGGATCCTGGCGTCTCGCTGGTTCTGGGTCTTCAGAACAAGTCCAGTCTCTGAGGAGCGATGCAACACCTTCTCCATCACCTGCTCAGCTTTCTGCCTGGAAAACACTCAGCAGAAGCTGCGTTCAAGGGAAATGGGGCATTCTGCTGTTTGTGGGTGTTTGAAACGCTTCATCAGAACAAAGTCTGTGTGTCTGTTCTGGTGAGATGATCCAAAGTGGGATTAAATGTGTTTGGTGTTGGAATAAGGAGCAGTTCTGCTGTGTTTTCCACAGGCTGCATGAGTCACAGCAGCAAGACGAGCAACAATCAGTTCATTTTAAGCTGCTGGTGAATCTGACCTCAGATCTGTAGAGCATGTTTATTCACAGCAGGACGCTGACATGAAGGTTTCCTCTCTTCAGCAGAACAAAGCCAGGTTCTGTGGAGAGCCACAGCTTCTTGGTTTGGATATTCAGTCACACTTTATTGCTGCTGTCTGCAAACTGAAGCAAATAAATGTTTCCCACAGCAAAAACAGTTCAAGTTTTTTTTTTAAAATAATAATTTCAAATTATATGGACACTACAATGGGAAAGTAGGAGAGTAAAGGAAGAACAAGAAGAGAAAAAAAAGAAAGAGAAGAGGTGAAAGAAAGAAGAGATAAAAGGGAGAGAATGATGAAACGTCCTCTGTCTGCTCCATCACCTGGAAAGAGAGATGCAAAAAGAACAGAACAACCAACAGACATAAAGCAACAGATACAATCGAGTAACACCTTGATGTCATTGCTAAATCACATGTATTATTATTTAAGCTGACATGTGTAATGTGATACCTGAAAAAAGAAAGTGAAAGAAAATAAATAAATAAATTATAGGCTTTCTGTATATAAGTGAACATTTAATACCTGGGACCCAGCACCTGTGGGAGTTTGTGAGAGAGCACTAGTTTAGGTGAAAATTATCCAGAGGGAAGTAGCTCGATAGTGGTTGTGGAGAACCAAAGACCCGCCTTCCCCAAGCACAGAGGCAGGGGTCAGGGGACCCATAACCCCGGACTCCCAAAGCAGTGCGCCCAAGAGGGGCCATCACAGGAAATCTGCAACCCCCCCCCCCCCCCCCGAAGACAGAGGAGAGACGACCCCGAGGAAATCCCCCAGCCACCGCAATGCCGACGCCCCCAAGAGCCGCGGGGCTCCGCCGGCAGCCAGCCGCGCTGAAGTGGTCCCTGGCCGCCCCCCACGAAGCCACCACCGGGAATGGGCCGGCACCCACCCGGGAAACCGCCCCAAACCCGAGGACCGTCAATGCGCCAGAGGGTCAAGGCGCCTGCCAGCGCAGCGGAGGAGGGCAGGACATGGGGGGATGGGCTCCGCACCTATCTGAGACTTGAGATGTTCTTGGGAGAGGGAGCGGACCGGACCTGAACCTGGGAAAAAAAAAAAAAAAAAAAAAAACTCATTCACACCATCCCTCCCTAGTGCCTCACTCACCACACACAGACACAAAAAAAGGATGCTGTACACACATTCCCACATAACATTCACATCCAAAAATCCCAAGTGGGGAGGGGGGGGGGTCTCCACAATTCAACTATACGACCCCCGGCCCCGCCCCTGGACCAGACGCCCCCCGGACCAGGCCCCCCAAAGAGGGGGGGCCAACACGACCCGTACGGGCCACCCGACCAGAACCCCCCTCACCCACTAAATACCTAATAAACCCCCTCCCTCCCCGACCTTACCCTAGCCACCCCTGCCCCCCACCCCTTTCTGGGGAGAGCAGAGGCGTCAGCCCCAGACCCGGCAAGCCGCTGGCTACCCACAGCAGCCCCCCACCAAGACCCCGGACCCAGTGGCCCACTCCTCCTCCAGGCCCCAGACTCCGTGCCGCAATCGGAGATCGGGGGTGTGCAAAAGACCCCCGATCCTCCCGATGCCCGCTCAGATGTTGTGTTGTTGCATGTTGTTCTCAAGTGTGTTTAAAACTGGGAGCACCGAAGGGGGTGCACGGCACAGCCCACCCCCCCTCCGGAAGGGAGCTGGTGCCAGCGCCCCCCCTCCAAGCAACTACCCAGAACCCTCAATGTCTAAATGCGAGAGGGGGTGAAGGGAGCCGTCCGAGGCGAGGCTCACACAACATAAGCCCCTCCCCAGACGTCTTCACCCCCACCCCCCCATACCGTGTTCTACATGAATGTGCGTTGTGAAAATGTTTGGAGTGAAAGTGTCTAAAATGCATGATAAAATTGGGGAGAGGGACGTCACCAGAAAGTGGCAACCTCCAGTAACGCCCTCTCCCCAAGGACCTACATGTGTGGCGGCGTGATGGAGCAGGCAGAGGGAGGAGTCCGGGGATGGGGAGCAAATGACTGGGAAGCCAACCCAGGGAGCCAGCTCCCCTACTGACTCCAATAGGCACCCCCGCTCCCCGAAAGCCCCACCCGGAGAAAGGGGCCCCTCCAGCGGCACCACCGTAGCCCGGGGGCCGGGTAGAGGCCGCAGGGCCCGCCAGCCAACCACCCACCAGGACCAACACCTCCACCTCCCCCAGCCCACCCACCAAGCCTACTGGCTTTACCCCCCCCAAAAAAAAAAAAAAAAAAAAAAAAAAAAAAAAAAAATATATATATATATATATATATATATATATATATATATATATATATATATATATATATATATATATATAAATAAAAATAAATAAACAAATAAATTAATAAGATGGGGGACCCTGGCCAGCCAGCCCGGACGAGCCATCCCAAACCCCACCCCCCAGGCGAAACCCGTACCGGGAGACGACACGGACCAGGACCGGGACAGGGGGCCGGACACAAGCCCACCAGAACGTCCACAGATGCTGTCTCAAGATTAATATGATCCAACAAAAGATCTCTATACTGATTGATACTGAGATTTTCCTTACTTTTCCAATTCATGGGAAGGTGTAATTTTACAGCTCAGGCACTTTGATAAGTCCTTACATATCTGTGTCCAGAATCTCTGGACTGGTGTGCATAACCATAACGCATGAATATAATTATCAGGATGATTGCCTATGCAGTGTGGACAGATATTAGATTGTGCCAGACCCATCTTGAATAATCTTTGTCCTGTGTAGTGTACTCTGTGAAGGATTTTGTATTGTATTAGTTGTAAGTTGGTGTTACTAGTCAATTTGAAAGTTCTTAGACATATCTGAGCCCAGAAGTTTTGTTCAAAGCTGGCTGATAGATCCTCTTCCCATTTCATAATAGGAAGAGATATCGAATCATCTATTTTAGTCAGTGTCCTGTATGATTTAGACAGTAGTTTGAGAGGGGGTGGGGGGGGGGGGGGGTAAATCTAGGAACTCTAATATATTAGTTGGAATTTGTAAACCACCTTTAATATGCTTAAATTTATTTCTAATTATAGATTTAAGTTGTTCATATTCCAAAAATTTATTTTTACTAATGCCATATTGCATATTTACTTTGGAAAAATTTATGAACTCGGTTCCATCAAGTAAATGTTCCAGATATTCAATACCTTTATTCTTCCGGTATGTAAAGTTTATCATATTATTATTTTGTAGGATGTCAGGGGTGTTCCAGATGGGTGTACGACTGCATGGGATAAGTGACGACTTTGTAATTTTAAGAAACTCCCACCATGCTGTCAGAGTAGAGCTGATATTGATATTTTTAAAGCATGTATGCCGTTTTATATTTGAGCTAATAAACGGCAAATCTGAAATCATGATATTATTGCATATTTTCTGTTCTATATCTATCCAGGGCTCGTCAAAGGATTACGTTTTATCCATTTAGTAATATATTGTAGTCTATTTGCAAAGTAGTACTTATGGAAGTTAGGCAGATCTAGTCCACCTCTGTCTTTAGTTTTCTGTAGCGTCTTTAAGCTGATACGTGGCGGTTTATCTTTCCAAAAAAATTTTGACATTGAAGAGTCTAGAGATTTAAACCAGTCAGATGATGGTTTATTGGGGATCATTGAAAATTTTTTTTTTATTTTTTATTTTTTTTTATTTCCTTTATTTAACCAGGTAAACCCCGTTGAGATCTGGATCTCATTTTCAAGGGGGACCTGGGCAGAAATCTGCAAAAACACTACAACCTGGTTACAAAAATAAAACCAATTAATACATATGCACAAATATAAAACAATAAAAACAATTTAAAAGCAGTGACACTGTTTCATACAAGCTTGTTGTCTATCTTTAAGAACCGCTCGAAATAAGTCCAATGAAATAGTTTCTGACATCTTGAGCTCAGACTGGAGCTGATTCCACGCTATAGGAGCCAACACACTGAATGCTTTCTTTCCTTTATCAGTTCGAACACGAGGAACATGTAGAAGGATAAAATAAGTAATTAATTCTAGGTAAGACCATCATTTTAATCGAAGCTACCCGACCCATAAGTGAAATTGGAAGCGTTTTCCATCTATCCATGTCATCTTCTATCTTTTTTTAGAAGTGGGATGTGATTAGATTTTACTATATCCGCAAGTTTAGCGACACAGTGATACCCAAATATGTAATATTTCCTGATTGCAAATGTAAATCTAGGGGGTTCTGGAAAGAGCAATTAATTGGCAGTACAGTAGATTTAGACCAGTTTATAGAGTAATCTGAAACCTTTGAGAAGGATTCTAGTAATCTAATTACTTGAAAGAGGGAAGAGTTTGAGTGCTGAAGATAGAGTAATACATCATCAGCATAAAGACTTCGGCATAAAAATCAGCTTTAAATCCCTGCAGATCTGGTCCAAAAATAAATGGAAAGTGTTGAGCTGCTCAGAGTTTCAAAGTGTTTGGGTCAGAAAATATCTGAAATACATAAAAAAAATTGTATATGTGAAAGATTATGATAAAAAAACAGTTTGATGCCGACAGAAAAATAAAATAGTGACTCAGTAAATAGAAACAATGCCTCACTTAAATACTTAAAATCTTTATTTATTGAAAACTCATTAATGTTCATCAAAAATATTAGATTTAGGTCATTGTGGTGTAAATCTGTAACACATCATTCAATAAAACACCATAAATTGACATATCTCTTTATTACAGATTTTGCTGCTAAACACATCCTGTAAATTTTAAGTTTCATACAAAACTATATTGTACAGCGGAATTGTCATTTTTACTGAAATACTAAATAGAGTTGTGGTGATTTTGTTGTTTTGAGATTATTTACCTTAAATAGGTTTTAAATTAATTATTCAACATATTAAAGCATTAAAATATGATAATTCTCAGATGACAAATTTACAATATTAGATGATATCTGTTGTGTCATGTGTGTCTGGACTCAACAAAACGGGTCCAAACCAGAACCGGATCAAAGAACCGGTTCCACTTTTTAAACCTGGGGAATCATTTGACATTTTATTGCTGAGTTCACAGTTTTTGCTGCTAAAAGCAACAAGGAGGGAAAACAGCAAATATTCTGGTGCTGATAAGCTGGTTTAGAAAACAATGTTGAGAAATAAACAAACCCAACAGAACCAGAACATCAATTCTGAGGAAAAACAAGTGCTGACAATCTCTGACTATTGATTTCTGTGCAGTTTAGACATAAAACAACAACAATCAAGAAAATAATCTGCTGGAGATTTAAAAACCAGAATCAAACTCACTGAACCTTCAGTGGATTCTGTCTATTTGGGTTTACAGAACTCAGCAGAACCTCCAATGCTCCAAAGAGAACCTACAACCCAAACTCCAGCATGTAGCGGCTGAGTGAAGGTGGTCTGGACTCTGTGGAGGAGAGTCATGGTTTCAGAGACGCTGTAGAAGGACAGAATACCTGCTCTGTGATCCAGGTACACTCCTACTCTGGAGGAACCAGGACCTGAGACGGAGGTCCAGATGTCGTTGTGACCAAATTGATAACCTCCTTGGTAACAATCTAATGCCCAAGATTTGTCATTAGCTCCAAATAAACTCTCATCTCCTCCTCTGCTGATATTCTTGTATGCGACTGCTACAAAAACTCTCTCTCTCCACTCCACCTCCCAGTAACAACGTCCAGTCAGACTCTCTCTACTCAGAACCTGAGAATAACCAGTGAATCTGTCTGGATGACTAGAATAAGACTGAGGTTGTTTCATCCATGTCACCTTCCTGTTCCCCTCTGATAGTAACAGATCACTGTTTGCTGTGTTTGGATCCAGTGTGATTTCACATGAATATCTCAAGAATCCAGCTCTGCTCTTTGGTTCTGGTTCTGACAGTAAAACATCCACCTCAGTGAGTCTCAGTGAGATGTTTGTCCATGCGTCTCTCAGGATGTCCTGTAGTTGATCTCTGAGCTCTGACACAGCTGCTGTCACATCCTCAAAGTAGCTCAGAGGACGGATCTTGATGCTGGAGGAGTGTGTAGACTCACTGAGTGCTGACAGTGAGGGGTAGTTGTGGAGAAACTGGTTGTGATCCTCTGTGTCTGAGAGCTGCTTCAGCTCAGCGTCTTTCCTCTTCAGCTCAGTGATCTCCTGCTCCAGCTTCTCCTGAAGCTCTTTGACTCGACTCCCTTCAGTTTCCTGCTGGGATCTGATCTGCTGCTTCACATCAGAGCTTCTTTTCTGGATGAGACGGATCAGCTGAGTGAAGATCTTCTCACTGTCCTCCACTGTTTTATCAGCAGAGTGCTTGATGGCCTCCAGCTCCTGTTGAAGCAGCTTCACATCTTTCTCTCTGTCCTGGATTCTCTGCTGGATGTTTTCTCGTCTCACCTCCAGCTCTCTCTGCCTCTCAGTCCTTTCTGCTGCAGCTGACACTGTGTCGTGGCCTTTATGTTCATCCATTAAACAGAGACTACAGATACACTTCTGATCAGTACGACAGAACATCTTCATCACCTCATCATGACGAGAGCAGATGTTCTCCTGGAGGTTCTTGGAGGGCTCCACCAGCTTGTGTTTCTTAAATGCAGCTGAATCATAATGAGGCTGAAGGTGTTTCTCACAGTAAGAGGCCAGACAGACTAAACAGGACTTGATGGCTTTCAGTTTTCTTCCAGAGCAGGAATCACAGGCCACATCTTCAGGTCCAGCATAGCAGAGATCAGCAGGAGCAGCTTGGAGTCCAGTCTTCTTCAGCTGCTCCACTAAAGCTGCTAACATGGTGTTTTTACTCAGCTCAGGCCTCGGTAGAAAAGTTTTCCTGCACTGAGGGCAGCTGTGGATTCCTTTGTGATCCTCTTCATCCCAGAAGTTTTTAATACACTTCATACAGTAGCTGTGTCCACAGGGAATAGTCACCGGATCCTTCAGTAGATCCAGACAGATCGAACAGGACAAGGTTTCTCGGTCCAGCTGGTTCTGCTCCATTTCTCCTCTCGGTCACAGTGACTGTGTGAGTTTCATTTCCTGAAAACAGCAACAGCTCTGAGCTCTGATCTACGAATCACGTGTCAGAGCAGAGAGGCTGCAGCCAATCAGCTTTCAGCTCCAGCAGATGTTGCTCCACCAGCTTCAATGTGTGTCTGAGAGCAGGAAGAACAGGGAGGGTTATCAGGTTTTACAGCCTGCAGAATAAGGAGCAGAGGTCGCCTTTATAAAGCTTGCGTACGCACAAAATGGGCCTGAAAGGTCTGAATCCCCCTTTCCATGCAAAATTCAGATCTATAACAAAATAAAACTTGTGGGGAAAATGTTCGGTCCTCACAGCAGCTCTGACCCAGGCTGACGCTCATTTTGCAGACGGAGGAAATGTCTAAAAACGTCTGATTCCTCTCAGACGTTCAATTTCACTCCATATCAGACTTTAACGGTAGATCAACTTCATCATAACCCTTCAAAACCACAAAATGACCTTTAAATAAAAAAATTATTTGTAACTTAAATATATGAAATTAACTTAAACTGCATAGCTGTCAATGATGGCAGCCACAGGGATTTTTCAGAAATCAAAACCTACTTCTGGTTTAAAACCACTTTATGCCACAAGGGGGCAGCACCAGTCCACAAAGTCCCTCTGGTTTAAAATCGCACTAAGCATGAAGGTCTTTATGTCTATTTTAGGGGCTTCAGGAACCCCACATGCAACACTTAGTTTGTTTGACTTAATATTTTCAAGAGATACAAATAACTTTCCTCTTTACAAAGCCCCAAACCAATTACATCTTAGTCAACTGGTAAGAAGCACATTTATTTATTTTATTTATTACTTCTCTCATGAAACTGTTCTGTTTTTTTTTTTGCATCTTTCCAGCCCTTCATTTCAATTATGAAAAAACTTTCCTTTTATCCTACCAAAAGTAATCAATGAAACGTTTTCCAACAGTCTGTTGTTCAGCACAGGGCATGTGAGCCAGTAGTGCATCTTTACTATTAAACACTTTCTGTGGAGAAAAAGCTTTTAACTTCTAGGTATTAAATAATAACACAGAGCCTCATCCTGGAGCTTTCTTAGACCCTCATCTTTTGTCCTGTTGACTGTATTATTATTTTAGTTATTAGGAACTTTATCAAAATTACCTTTTGTAAAACTTCATCCTTGTTTTATTAGTTTATGCAACATGACATGTTAAAACCATTACTCAAAATCAATAGAACAGTTAACTAATTAATGGTCCATTTGTGATGTACTGATATGATTTATTTATTTTTAATTTTGGATCTTTTGTCAAAACAGAACTTAATGTTCAGAAAAAGGAAGAGAGAGACTTAGTTTTACACTCATTACTATGTCCTACTGTCACCATGTGTTATATTTACCTGGTTTATTGAGCAACTCTTTTTTTCTGTCTACGTGGAGAAATGAACCAGCTGCAGGAATGAGAAGGAATGTGCTGATCTGAAGGATCTTTTGTTGTTGAGCTACTCTATCACTTTATTTTAGACCTGTAAATATTTATAAATATAATAGTTACATATGTATATATAGTTATATTTTTTGTGTGGAGTGTTGTGTATATATGTAATTATGTTGTTTGTATATCTGGGGCATGTAACGAAAATAATTTCCCTCTGGGGTTATCAAAGTATTTCTGATTCTGATTTAGGATTGACTGTCATGTTTTTGACTTACCTAACAACTATGGAGCTAACCCTATTAAACTGTATGGCTCCTATTAGCTCTATAATATGGAGCTGAGGATCAGATATTTTTCACATCATGATTCAAATCCAACCAGAGGCTCAAAATGCTTCCTCCTGTTTATTGTAACCAGAGCTTTGAAGTCTGACTGTAGCTCAGGTGAAAGTCCCTCTGCTCTCTGTTCCTCATGGTGACCCTGCTGATGCTCATTAGAGTAAACTTCCACCTCACGTCTGCTCCATTGATGACGGTTTAGAAAAGTTCTGGTCTGGTTCTGACAATGTCGTCTGTTGTTGCTGCATATCTGCTGCTCCTCTCCAGTCCAGCAGGGGGCGGTAAATGGACCAATCAGCTGCTTAGTCTCAGCGTGACGCTCAGCGGAAGTAAAACTAAAAGGCTCCAGCAGCAGCGTGTGTGGACTCAGCAGGAAGACGGTTGTGTTTGTCGTGTCTCAGCTGAATATTTGCGTAGTTTCAGCAACAATGTCTTCAGTTCAGCATCTGAGAGAGTTTATCAGAGAGCGACTAACTGCTGCTGCTGAAGAAATCTTCTCAGAGGTGGAGAAAACCATCGTCCGCTACGAGGAAGACTCTAGAAGGCTGGAAAGCTGCTGGACACCCCAGATAAAACTCACCAGAATCGGTATGAAGCTACAAAAAGTGTCTGATAAACCAGTTTCTGATCTGATCTCTTAGTTTTACACACATGCTTCAGCCTGAGGCTCCGTTCAGACCTGATACTAACATCCTCCCAGTCTCCCACATCTGCATGATTGTTTCTATATTTTCCACAGCAGATGTTGGCTTATAAACCTGCAACGTAGCCCTGTAAATATTAGCAAACATTTGTCAGATTTTCCAAAAAAGTTAAAAAACAAACAAACAAACAAAAACAACTGGACCTTTTTCTGAAGTTCGAAGACGTTTCGCTTCCTATCGTGGAAGCTTTCTGAATTCTGACTGTATCTAAAAAAAAATCTAATATATTTTAAATTCTAATAAAAATATAAAATAATACAATGCAACATACAATGACTTAAATTGTATTATTGTGTATGCTTGGTCATCAAATCAGTGTCAGTTAACTTGGTCGCCTGTAGGGATTTTTAAGGTCCAGCAGGTGTCAGTATTCAGTGACACAGTATCAGTAGTTTGGCAACGTGTCGAAACGCTTCATGACGCCTAGTCGACACATCACTACTTTATACTATATTTTTCTGACTCTGTGCCTCCAGAGTCTATTGTCTGTCTGTAATTTCCATGTTAACTGCCTTTGCAGTCCAGTCTCTGTAATCTCATAATCCCTAACGGTCTTCAATTACGGTTTTCAAGAGTCCTGATAATGACTTGATTATTTGACTGAGGTGTGTTGGATCAGGAACACATCTAAGAGCTGAAACACAACAAACCTCGAAGACCAGAATTTAAGATCCCCATTCTAAAGTCACTATAGTTAACAGAGGTTAGCACGTATTGTACTTACTAGTCCAGTAACAGCATTGCAAGGTCTGCATCAGTTTTGCAGGGTGTTTACTCACCATGGAGTATACGGCCCGCCCAAATTCACTCTTCTGTGAGCCCTGTCTCAATCTGATTCTCGTTTTTTCCTCGTTCCCTAGTCATATCACAGAGATTTAGAATTATTTCCTTTATGTTTAAATTAAAAATAAATCATACAATTTATGATCTGATTTTAAAAGGGGTTATTTGTAAACGAGGGGAAATGTTAAATACAAAAACACAGCTTTTGGGAAGACAGTGTCTGTGAGTCTATTTGTTTTTGATTGAATGCACCTTATTCCTTTTCCTCATGGAAGAGGAGTGTACAGTGTACTGTCTGGTCGGTAGAAACTGTGGCAATACGTGTGGACCCTTTGTGGATTCAAGCAGCATAAACCACATTTAGATCTTATAGATGGCATTCCACATTTCCCAATGCTTATCTCACCGCCCATGCAACGTCCTTCCTCTCCCCTGCCGTGCAGCTCCCATGCCACACCGTCAAGCTGAGTTGTGGAGCTTCAGAGTCAGCATGTCTAGAATAGCATCTAAACGTAGGTGTTCAAATGCTGCAGATGAGTCCGAGGCATGTGAAATGTTAATTAGACATCATCCTCTGTAGAATGATTCTTGTAAGGGAACTGCAACCTGCCTTAATGTACCCGTTTGATCCGGAACGACGGCATCCATCCCACTTTGGGTGGTGCAGCTCTTCT
Organism: Fundulus heteroclitus; assembly: GCF_011125445.2. Taxonomy (NCBI): domain Eukaryota; kingdom Metazoa; phylum Chordata; class Actinopteri; order Cyprinodontiformes; family Fundulidae; genus Fundulus; species Fundulus heteroclitus. The sequence goes on along the minus strand of NW_023396835.1, from coordinate 2,722,851 downwards.
TCTCGGGGTCTGGGTGGATTTCTTAGTTCTCAAAAATGGAAGTAGAGCCATAGTTTAGCACACCTCTCTGCACCGTCTGTAGTGTTACCCACTCATTACCCCATTCAGGCAGTGGATTAACTACGGCAAAACCCAAACAGATTAAGAAGTGATCTAAAAGATGCAAATCATCAAAATAATTCAACATGAACAAAAAATTAAAAAAAAAATTAATTTTTTTATATAAGGTATCTCTCTTCAAAGACATTGCTAGTTAATGAATTATTTTCTGATTATCTGATTTAGTTTCTCACAGAAACCTGGCTACAAGATGTTAGTATAAATGAGTTAACCCAGAAATACGGGATGATGAGGTGGAGTAGCACGCATATTTCAGTCTGATTTATTTATTAGTCCCAGGACCATTAATGGCTACAATTCATTTGAACGTTAACTCTTATGCTGGTGGTCCACTGAAGGAAGTGTTGTGGGAGCACCGCAGTGCAGCTGCACTACACCAACGGGAGTGATTCAGAGCAGAGTGCCACTGCTCAGTTGGATTCGGATCATGTGAGGATTGCGTCATTGTGCAATAGTAGGGTACTTGTAAACTTCAAATAGAACGATACACCAGTGAAGTGGTTATTTTGCCTATACTACCCATGTCTCATGTGCCTGCTCTTTATCTAATGGCTTGTTGTGCCATCTGGCCATGGACTAGAATTCAGATTGAATTCTGAACCTATTTTGCCCTACCAGGCACCACCTGTTTCTTGTGTGGCTGCTCTTTATCTAATGGCTTCATAAAAGGGATGCCTGATATTGTATAAAATGGTGTGATTTTCTACCTCCAAGACAAACGTCTCATTGTTCATGGTGTCAAGTATCAAGAAAGACCTGCTGGTGGGTTGATGCTGAAGCCTCAGGTAATGATGTATTGATGATTCACAGTAAAGTGAGATCCAAAGTCTACACATGTAGTCTTTTATTTGTAAACTCAACCACCTCTCAACACACCTCTCTGCAGCTTCTGTACTGTTACCCATCCATTATCCTATTGAGACGGTGTCTTTCCCACGGCCAAAACTTAACAGATCAAAAACTTATCTAAAAAGAACAAATCATAAAAACCTAATAAAAATCAATACGGTTCACCTTGAACCTAAAAATAAAACAATTAAATGTGGTCTATTAAATATAAGGTCTCTCACTCCAAAGACTTTGTTAGTTAACGAATTGATTTCTGATAAACAGATTGATTTGTTTTGTCTCACAGAAACCTGGCTACAAGAGGACTACGTTAGTATAAATGAGTCAACTCCCTCCAATTATTCAAATTTCCACATTCCCAGATCTGTGGGAAGAGGAGGAGGAGTGGCAACCATCTTTCAGTCTGATTTATTAATTAGTCCCAGGCCAATTAATAACTACAGTTCTTTTGAACATTTAACCCTCAGTTTCCCTCATCCAAACTGCAAAGCAATAAAACCTCTTCTGTTTGTTGTTTTGTATCGTCCACCAGGCCCTTACACTCAGTTTTTGGATGAGTTGTCAGATTTCTTATCTGATTTGGTGTTAAATACTGATAAGGCTATTATAGTGGGTGATTTTAACATCCATGTTGACACAGAATGCGATAACCTTAGTGTAGCCTTTAAAACTATCCTAGATTCAATTGGTTTTGCTCAAAATGTGCATAAACCGACGCACTCTTGGCTCCATACTTTAGACCTTGTGCTGACATATGGCATTGATTGTGAAGAATTAACAGTATTTCCTCACAACCCTGTCCTATCTGATCATTTTTTAATAACATTTGAGTTTAATCTAACTGAGTTCTCCACCCCCAAAAGAGGGTTCCATTATAGTAGATCTTTATCGGATAATGCTGTATCAAAACTTAAAGAGTCTGTCCCCTTTTTAATATCCTCCGTATTGCAGAAATGCCCTGTAGATGGCAGCAATGTTGTTTCTTCCAATTCACAAATAGATGTCTTTGTAAACGGTATGACTTCGTCATTGCGTTCTGCATTAGACAATGTAGCTCCCTTGAAAAAGAAGGTGATTATTCACAGGAAGCTGGCTCCTTGGTTTAATTCAGAGCTGCGTTCCTTGAAGCACAATGTTAGGAAATTGGAGAGAAAATGGCGCTCTACACACCAAGAGGAATCCTACTTAATCTGGAAGAACAGTCTATTGTTGTATAACAAGACCCTTCGCAGAGTTAGAGCAGCATATTTTTCATCATTAATTGAGGAGAATAAGAATAATCCTAGATTTCTCTTCAGTACAGTTGCCAAACTTACCCAGAGCCACAGCTCTGTTGATCCATCCATTCCCTTAGCTCTTAGCAGTAATGATTTTATGGGATTCTTCATAAATAAAATTGATTCCATTAAAAATAAAATAATTGGCATCCTCCCAAACATGATTACCTCATCCTCAGTAAGTGAGGCAGCATTGGAGGAATCCTTAGAACCTGCGCAGTGTCTGAACTGTTTAAAAGCAGTAGAGCTTTCTGAGCTATCTAAAATTTTAGCTTCATCTAAACCTTCTACCTGTATGTTAGACCCAATCCCAACCAAGTTGTTTAAGGAGGTATTCCCTCTGATCAGTGGTCCTATTTTAGACATGATTAATCTATCCTTGGTAAATGGATATGTACCACAGGCTTTTAAAGTAGCTGTTATTAAACCTTTACTTAAGAAACCATCTCTTGATCAAGATGAGTTAGTAAATTACAGACCTATATCTAATCTTCTTTTCTTATCTAAAATTCTTGAGAAAGTAGTTGCTAATCAACTATGTGAACATTTACAAAGTAATGACCTACTTGAGGAGTTTCAGTCAGGCTTCAGAGCTCATCATAGCACTGAAAGAGCTCTGGTGAAGGTCACCAATGATATTCTCATGGCCTCAGATAATGGACTTGTGTCTATACTTGTCCTGTTAGATCTCAGTGCTGCATTTGATACAGTTGATCACAATATTCTCCTACAAAGACTTGAGCATACTGTAGGGATTAAGGGAAAAGCATTAGGCTGGTTTAAATCTTATCTGTCAGACAGATTCCAGTTTGTTCATGTTAATAATAAATCTTCCTCAAACTCTAGGGTCACTTGTGGAGTACCACAGGGTTCAGTCCTTGGACCAATTCTATTTACTATATATATGCCTCCGATTGGCAAAATTATCAGACAGCATGGGATTAATTTCCACTGTTATGCTGATGACACTCAGCTATATTTATCCATAAATCCTGATGAATCCAATCAGTTACTTCGACTGCAGTCATGTCTTGATGACATCAAAAGCTGGATGACTTTAAATTTCCTGCATTTAAATTCTGACAAGACAGAAGTTGTAATCTTTGGGCCAGAGTCTTCAAAAAATAAAGTTCTTAATCAATCCCTTAATCTGGATGGCATTAACTTGGCCTCTGGTAATAAAGTTAAAAATCTTGGTGTTGTTTTCGACCAAGACATGTCATTTAAATCCCATATTAAACAGGTTTCCAGAGTTTCCTTTTTTCACCTCCGGAATATCGCCAAAATTAGAAACATTCTGTCCAGGAGTGATGCTGAAAAAACTAGTCCATGCATTTGTTACTTCAAGGCTGGACTATTGTAATTCTTTACTATCAGGAAGTCCACAAAATGCAGTTCGAAGTCTTCAGCTGATTCAAAATGCTGCGGCAAGAGTTCTGATGAAAATCAACAAGAGGGATCATATTTCTCCTGTTTTAGCTTCCCTTCATTGGCTTCCTGTTAAATCAAGAATAGAATTTAAAATTCTCCTTCTAACGTATAAAGCCCTTAATAATCAAGCTCCATCATATATCAGAGCTCTGATTACCCCGTATGTTCCTAACAGAGCACTTCGCTCTCAGACTGCAGGTCTGCTGGTGGTTCCTAGAGTCTCTAAAAGTAGAATGGGAGGCAGATCCTTTAGCCATCAGGCTCCTCTCCTGTGGAACCAACTCCCAGTTTTGGTCCGTGAGTCAGACACCCTATCTATTTTTAAGACTAATGTTAAAACTTTCCTTTTTGACAAAGCTTATAGTTAGAGTGGCTCATACCCTGAGCTATCTCTATAGTTGTGCTGTGATAGGCCTAGGCTGCTGGAGGACATCAGGGTCTAATTTTCTCACTCTACTGATTTCTACTGTTCTTCAGTCTACTGTTCTCCAGTTTTGCATTGTATTACATTGAAATGACTGTCGTAATTTCAGCTTTTAACTTTTGCTCTCTCTCTTTTTCTTCATAGTAGGTACACCTGGTCTGGCGTTCTGTTAACTGTGACATCATCCAGAGAAGACGGCTCACCCGCTACTTCCATCTAATGTAGAACAGATTACTAGATCAATGTGTGCTTCTGTGCTTTTTTTGTTTCTCTTGTTGTGTCTCTGTTCTGTCTTCTGTAACCCCAGTCGGTCGAGGCAGATGACCGTTCATACTGAGCCCGGTTCTGCCGGAGGTTTTTCCTTCCCGTTAATGGGTGGTTTTTCTTCCCACTGTCGCTTCATGCTTGCTCAGTATGAGGGATTGCAGCAAAGCCATGGACAATGCAGACGACTCTCCCTGTAGCTCTACGCTTCCCCAGGAGTGAATGCTGCTTGTCGTGACTTTGATGCAATCAACTGGTTTCCTTATATAGGACATTTTTGACCAATCTGGATAATCTGACCAAATCTGTATAATATGATTGAACTTGACTTTGTAAAGTGCCTTGAGATGACATGTTTCATGATTTGGCGCTATATAAATAAAATTGAATTGAATTGAATTGAATTGAATAGATCCACTTTGTTTTTTTTTAAACTGACTTCCTCCCTGAACGATCCTCTCTGCTCCAGATTGACGTGGAGACGGTGAAAAGAGCAGCAAATATAGAACAGCCGCAATTTTTTTTAGAGAAGCAGTAAGCACAGAGCTTCTTGGATGCTTCGTAAAAGTGCTGCATCATGCTGGCTGGAACTCCTCTTTAGAATTGCAGAAATCAGGCATGAAGGTACGGGACACCCGCAATGTTTCCATTTTCAGTGGAACCTCAGGATTAATTTGCCTCGTCCAAACTGCAAAACAATAAAACCTCTTCTGTTTGTTGTTTTGTATCAGTTTTTTAAATCAGTTCTCAGACTTCTTATCTAATATAGTGTTAAAAACTGACAAGGTCATTATAGTTGAGGATTTTAACATTCATGTTGACAGTGAATGTGATAACCTTAATATAGCCTTTAATGCTATCCTAGATTCAATTGGTTTTGCTCAAAATGTGCAGAAACAGACATTCTTGCCTTCATACCTTGTGCTGACATATGTCATTTATTGTGAAGAATTAACAGTAATTGCTCACAACCCTGTCCTATCTGACAATTTTCAAATAACCTTTGGAGTTTAATGTAACTAAATTCTCCACCCCCAAAAGAAGGTTAGAAATATAATAATAATTTTTAACATTCACCCCTCCCTGGGCTGCCGCCTTACCGTGGTGGAGGGGTTTGAGTGTCCCAATGATCCTAGGAGCTATGCTGTCAGAGGCTTTAAGCCCCTAGTATGGTCACCCAAGGCAGACAGGTCCTAGGTGAGGGACCAGACAAATGGCAGCCCAAAAAGGCCATTATGATGATTTACATAAATGGATTTCGTGTTCCCTCGACCGGACGCGGGTCACCGGGGACCCACTCTGGAGCCAGGCCTGGAGGTGGGGCACGTTGGCGAGCGCCTGGTGGCCGGGCTTTTGCTCATGGAGCCCAGCCGGGCTCAGCCTGAAGAGGTGACATGGGTCCCCCTTCCTGCACGTTGGGGTTCACCCCGGTGAATGAGAGTGTGGCCTCCCTCCGCATTCGTGTGGAGGGACGGGTTCTGACTGTTGTTTGTGCTTATGTGCCAAACAGCACAGATTACCCACACTTTTTGGAGTCCTTGGAGGGGGTACTGGAGAGTAACCTGACAACAGCCAGCTGCATGTATCGCTCCGCCTAGCTCCACTCACATACATCTGGGACACCGCTCATTGAAAATGATTTCCCCAACCAAATTTTTGGTCTGGCCAATCAGGACGCAGGGCGGGTGTTTCATGGATGTGACGTAGTGGAGAAGCCACCGTGAGATTCCAACAACAATGGCGGCTCGCATCGAGGAAGCAAGCGTTAGCATTGATGCTGCTATTTCTTCCATGTTGTCCAATCTATCTGATATTGTTTCATTAAAAGAAAATCAGAGAACAGCTCTGAAGGCTTTTGTTGGTGGAAACCATGTTTTCGCCCTTCTCCCGACCGGATTTGGCAAGTTTTGTTTTCCGGGGCGCGTACGTGGACGCGCCCCGGAGCGGTTAGCGGTTAGCGCGAACCATATTGGGAGACCTTTAGTCCTCGGCCCGGGATCGACTCCGACCCGCGGCGCTTTGCCGCCTGTCTTCCCCCTCTTCCTGTCAGCTCACTGTCAATAAAAGGTGTGCCACTACAGTGTTTCCCGCAGGAATTTGCTTATGCGAGGCGGACCGACTCGCGGAGCGGGGGGGGGGGGGGGGGGGGGGGGGGGGATGACTTTTTCTCTGCGGACCGGCTCGCGGAACGGGAGCGGGGTGGGGGAGGGTCGGGGGGTGGACGACACGTTTTCCGCGGCCGCCTCGCCAAGATAGCGCTGCGGGAAACCCTGCACTAGAGCCGCAAACACATAAAAAAAAAAGGGTTTTTTTTCCGGCGTCGGTCTCATCAGCGTCACGGGTTAGCTTCGGTGTGAGTGGTTGAAATAGCACGTCGATAAAGATGACAGACAAGTGGCTTATCCAATCATATGCAAGGAGTTTTGATAAGGCCCAGCCTTCAGTAAAGGCAATTCCTATGGCCGTGTCCCAGATGTATGTGAGTGTAGCTAGGCGGAGCGATACATACAGCTGGCTGTTGTCAGGTTAACTGGAGAGTGCCCCTCCTGGGGACTCCCTCGTTCTGCTGGGGGACTTCAACGCTCACGTGGGCAATGACAGTGGGACCTGGAGGGGCGTGGTTGGGAGGAACGGCCCACCTGATCTGAACTCGAGTGGTGTTTTGTTGTTGGACTTCTGTGCTCGTCATGGATTATCCATCACAAAAACCATGTTCAAGCGTAGGGGTGTCGACATTTGCTCTTAGGCCGCAGTTCAATGATCGACTTTGTTGTCGTTTCATCTGATCTGCGGCCGCATGTCTTGGCCACTCGGGTGAAGAGAGGGGCGGAGCTCTCCACTGACCACTACCTGGTGGTGAGTTGGCTCCGATGGTGGGGGAGGAAGCCGGTCAGACCTGGCAGGCCCAAACGTATTGTGAGGGTTTGCTGGGAACGTCTGGATGAGTCCCCTGTGAGACGGAGTTTTAACTTCCACCTCCGGGAGAGCTTTGAACACGTCCCGAGGGAGGCGGGGGACATTGAGTCTGAATGGACTATGTTCTGCACCTCTATTGTTGAGGTGGCTAGTCGAAGCTGTGGCCGCAAGGTTGTCGGTGAATGTCGCGGCGGCAACCCTTGAACACGCTGGTAGACACCAGCGGTGAGGGAAGCCGTCAAGCTGAAGAAGGAGTCCTACCGGGCTTTATTGGCTTGTGGGACTCCGGAAGCAACTGACGTGTACCGGCAGTCGAAGCGGCAGGCGTCTCGGCTGGTCGCCGAGGCAAAAAGTCGGGCATGGGAAGAGTTCGGGGAGGCCACGGAAAAAGACTTCTGTACGGCTTCGAAGCGATTCTGGTCCACTATCCGGCATCTCAGGAGGGGGAAGCAGTGCAGTACCAACACTGTTTACAGTGGGGGTGGTGTGCTGCTGACCTCGACACGGGACGTCGTGCATCGGTGGGCAGAATAATTCGAAGACCTCCTTAATCCCACCAACACGTCTTCCATTGCGGAAGCAGAGCCTGGGGACCCCGGGGTGGGTTCTCCCATCTCTGGTGCCGAGGTTGCCAAGGTGGTTAAAAAGCTCTTCGGTGGCAAGGCCCCGGGGGTGGATGAGATTCGCCCTGAGTACCTTAAGGCTCTGAATGTTGTGGGGCTGTGTTGGTTAACGCAGCCTTGCGTGGACATCGGGGGCAGTTCCCCTGGATTGGCAGACTGGGGTGGTGGTCCTGGAAAGGAGGGTCCGTTGCATAGTCGAATCTCGGATTCAGGAAGAGCAGTGTGGTTTTCGTCCTGGCCGTGAAACACTGGATCAGCTCTACACCCTCAGCAGGATCCTGGAGGGGGCATGAGAGTTTGACCAACCAGTCTACATGTGTTTTGTGGATCTGGAGAATCCCCCCGAGGGATCCTGTGGGGGGTACTCTAGGAGTATGGAGTACCGGGCCCTTTAATAAGGGCTGTCAGGTCTCTGTATGACCGGTGTCAGAGTCTGGTCCGCATTGCCGGCAGTAAGTCGGACTCGTTTCCGGTGAGAGTTGGACTCCACCAAGGTTCCCCTTTGCCACCGATTCTGTTCATAACTTTTATGGACAGAATTTCTAGGCGCAGCCAAGGTGTTGAGGGGATCCGTTTTGGTGGCCTTAGGATTGTGTCTCTGCTATTCGCGCATGATGTGGTCCTATTGGCTTCATCAGGGCGTGATCTACAGCTCTCCCGGCAGCGGTTCGCAGCCGAGTGCGAAGCGGCCGGGATGAAAATCAGTGCCTCCAAATCCGAGACCATGGTCTTGAACCGGAAAAGGGAAGAGTGCCTCCTCCGGGTTGGGGAGGATGTGCTGCCCCTAGTGGAGGAGTTCAAGTGTCTTGGGGTCTTGTTCACGAATGAGGGGAAAATGGAGCAGGAGATCGACAGGCGGATTGGTGCGGCGTCTGCTGTGAAGCGGGCGCTGTACCGATCCGTTGTGGTGAAGAGAGAGCTGAGCCAAAAGGCGAAGCTCTCGATTTACCGGTCGATCTACGTTCCTACCCTCATCTATGGTCAGGAGCTTTGGGTCTTGACCGAAATAACGACATCCCGGATACAAGCGACCGAAATTAGTTTTCTCCGTGGTGTGGCTGGGCTCTCCCTTAGAGATAAGGTGAGGAGCTCAGTCATCCAGGGAGGACTCAGAGTAGAGCTGCTGCTCCTCCACGTCCAGAGGAGCCAGTTGAGGTGGCTCGAGCATCTGGTTAGGATGCCTCCTGGACGCCTCCCTGGTGAGGTGTTCCAGGCATGTCCCAGTCTAGGCTGCTGGAGGACATCAAGATGTGGTTCTCTAACTGCGTTCTCCAACTTTGCATTATTTGTTGTTATTAGGGCTGGGCAAGTTAACGCGTTAATTTCGCGTTAACTCATTAGACTATTAACGGCGATATTTTCTTTAACGCGCATTAACGCATGTTGCTCACATGCTTTTATTTTGTGAAGGTCTGTTGCTGCGGTGTAGGGGTTTGAATCAGAAGAGTAGGTGGCGATAATGCGCCAATAACCTCACTGTCAGCCAAACCTCGGATTCAAAGAGGAACAAAGGTGCTGGCCGGAAAAAAACAAAGCCGACATGCGAAAAGCGGTGTTTCCCGCAGGAATTTTCTTAGGCGAGGCGGTGAGTTGGCGAACGGAACAAGTTTTGTGCAGAGCGGAGCGGGGTCTGCATCGACGCCGTCGGTGAAGTCGCTTCTCGCTTCAAAGTATCCATGTGTTTTTGCCTGTTCCCTGCCATTCACTATATGCACGCGAGAAAGCAACAACAAAAAAACGCGTGTTAACGTCAAATAAACGCAAGCAACGCAAGCATATCGAGTTAGCAAGCATTTCAGTTTAAAGTTCTTCCAGCAACGAATATGACAGAAACAAGTTAGTTGTAACCACTGCCAAGTTAAACTTTGGTATTGAACATAAAATGGTAATGCTGCTCCCTGCGGTTACCTCAGAAATTGCCTGTTTTTGTTAGATTTTTTTCCTCATAAAGAGAATTCCCTGTCAGTGGCAATAAGCTTAAACTTATTATTATTGCTATTTGTTGTTTTACATGTTTAAGTTGAGCTTTACCCTAAATATGTGTTACTGATAAGTGCTACAAATGTTACAACACTTTTGTTCATATGGCAGCAGAACATTAAAATAAAAGTGCTCTTTACACTACTTTTGAATTCATTCTTGGAGTTTGTAAATACAATGCGATTAATTGCGATTAATCAGGCAAATTATGCGATTACTCGCGATTAAATATTTTAATCGTTGCCCAACCCTAGTTGTTATACCAACTTTTAACTTTTATTTTCTGTCTTTTTTTCTCTTCATAGTCTAGTCTTGTGTTCTGTTTAGGCTTTGACTCAATCCTGGGGGGCAAATCATCTGTTGTTACTCTCCCTAACAAAGAAAGTATTCCTGGATGAGTGCTTCTGTGCTCTTTCCTGTCCCTGCTCTGTCTTGAGATGTTTTCATATCCACTGTATCCACTGATACATGCATGCTTGGTATGAAGGATTCTTGCATAGCCAACGACAATGCAAAGGTCTGCCCACTGTGACTACACGTCTTTTCAGGGGTAGTAAATGCTGCTAGTCACAGACCTGACGCAATCTGCTGGACTTTCTTAGATGGAAAACCTTTTGACCAATCTAAAATGTTTTGATTGAATTGACGCTAAGAGCTTTGAGCTGACATACATTGTGAATTAGCGCTATATAAATACAATTGAATTTTTCTCTACAGACTAATTTTATCTCCAGGAACAACCAGGCAGATCCATAAAACAGTCATCAGAGTAGTTACATTAACAATCACATAATTTGTTCCCACAGACCTTCAAAAGCCAAATGTCTCCATGGACGAGGAAGCTTCTGTCATCCAACAACTCTGTGACGAGGGGAGGAGGTCCAGTAATGACCAGGAGGAAGTAGAACCTCGGTGGACTGAAGAGGAACAGATGGAACCACAACGTCCACTGATTAAAGAGGATCCAGAAGCTCCTCTGATTGAAGAACATGGGGATAAAAGACCTCCATGGATTAAAGAGGAAGAGGAACACCCAGAACCTCCATTGATTGAAAAACAAAATTTAGAGCTTGTGTCTTCTTTGGCTAAAGAGGAACAAAAGGAAAGGGAACCGCTGATTGAAGAGCAGGGGGAACCGGCATCTCCATGGCTTAAAGAGGAAGAGAAAAACCCTTGTGAAAATTTAAATATTCAAAAGAAAATCCACACAGGTGAGAGACCTTTTCCTTGTCAGACATGTGGAAAGAAATTCTCCGCTAAGGGTTATTTAAATGCTCACCAAAGAACCCATACAGGGGAGAGACCTTTTTCTTGTCAGACATGTGGAAAAACTTTTAGTCAAATTGGTAATTTAAATATTCACAGGAAAACCCACACAGGTGAGAGACCTTTTCCTTGTCAGACATGTGGAAAGAAATTCTCCGCTAAGGGTGATTTAAATGTACACCAAAGATCCCATACAGGGGAGAGACCCTTTTCTTGTCGGACATGTGGAAAAACTTTTAGTCAAATTGGTAATTTAAATATTCACAGGAAAACCCACACAGGTGAGAGACCTTTTCCTTGTCAGACATGTGGAAAGAAATTCTATGCTAAGGGTGATTTAAATGCTCACCAAAGAACCCATACAGGGGAGAGACCTTTTTCTTGTCAGACATGTGGAAAAACTTTTAGTCAAATTGGTAATTTAAATATTCACAGGAAAACCCACACAAGAGAGAAGCCTTTTCATTGTCAGACATGTGGAAAGAAATTCTCTGCTAAGAGTAATTTAAATGCTCACCAAAGAACCCATACAGGGGAGAGACCTTTTTGTTAGACATGTGGAAAAACCTTTAGTCAAATTGGTAATTTAAATCTTCACAGGAAAACCCACACAGGGGAGAGATCTTTTCCTTGTCAGGCATGCGGAAAATCTTTTAATCAGATTAATATTTTGAATGATCACAAAAGAACCCACACTGGTGTAGGACGCTTTTCTTGTCAGGCATGTGGTAAAACTTTTAATCGAATTGGTCCATTTAATGTTCACATGAGAACCCACACAGGTGGCGCAGAATAGCGCTACAATACTTACTCTGGGCTGACTTCTTATAGACTAGTTCATTTTTATTGTTTTGATGCAGGTTTTTCGCGCATGCGCGCCGGACTGGTAGGCAAAAGGCCAACACAATGACGGACGCAAACAGAGAAACTGACGGGTTCTCCACGTATTTTTCTTTTTTAGATAATGTATCACAAGATCGTTTTAAGAGTAAGTTGATGGTTGATGGTATCAGATTGCCAGATCCACACAGCAAAAGCCTGAAGGGACGGAGCGAGTCTGTGAAATGCTGGCCAAGTGTTCCGTACCGCGACATATACAGCTGCCTTATAAACACGCAGGCCAGTACACACGAGAGAGCACGAAAGCCCCTGAAACCACTGGACGGCTACAATTATTTTAAATCGGGACATAGGCACCAGCAACCCCCGCGACGCCATGAGGGATTAAGCGGGTCAGAAAATGGATGGATGGATGTTCAGACATGTTTGTGTAACAGCAGAAAGCGGAGTCGGGCACAGACGCGCCTCAGCAGAGAGGAAGACCCACCCGGTAGGTTAATAAAAACATTGTTCACTACGGATTATTTTGCTGTTTTTGTCTTGTAAAAATGGGTGGGGGTGTTGGTGACGTTGCAGCGTAAACACAGACGTACTAGCGCGCATGAACTGGGGCGTAATGCAGCTGCTGTCTGGTGAACATTGTTGCACACTGATTGCACGAAGAAAACTAAAACAATACGGCGTGCTGCTGCTGCAGCGCATCGACTCTGCTTCTCCTGGCCCCGTCTAGCGATCGCCACCTCCCCTCCGCCGGTATTTAAGTAGAACAATGACTAGTGCAGAATTAAGTTTTATTTATCGGAGATGAAGTGTAGTCTGCAATTTCTGTCCTGGTATGATTCAATTCAATTCAATTCAATTTTATTTATATAGCGCCAAATCATGAAACATGTCATCTCAAGGCACTTTACAAAGTCAAGTTCAATCATATTATACAGATTGGGTCAGATTATACAGATTGGTCAAAAATGTCCTATATAAGGAAACCAGTTGATTGCATCAAAGTCCCGAGCAGCAGCAGTCACTCCTGGGGAAGCGTAGAGCCACAGGAAGAGTCGTCTGCATTGTACATGGCTTTGCTGCAATCCCTCATACTGAGCATGCATGAAGCGACAGTGGGAAGAAAAACCACCCATTAACGGGAAGGAAGAACCTCCGGCAGAACCGGGCTCAGTATGAACGGTCATCTGCCTCGACCGACTGGGGTTACAGAAGACAGAACAGAGACACAACAAGACAGACAAACAAGCACAGAAGCACACATTGATCTAGTAATCTGTTTTACATTAGATGGTAGTAGCGGGTGAGCCGTCTTCTCTGGATGATGTCACAGTTAACAGAACGCCAGACCAGGTGTACCTACTATGAAGAAAAAGAGAGAGAGCAAAAAGTTAAAAGCTGAAATGACGACAGTCATTTCAATGTAATACAATGCAAAACTGGAGAACAGTAGACTGAAGAACAGTAGAAATCAGTAGAGTGAGAAAATTAGACCCTGATGTCCTCCAGCAGCCTAAGCCTATCACAGCACAACTATAGAGATAGCTCAGGGTATGAGCCACTCTAACTATAAGCTTTGTCAAAAAGGAAAGTTTTAAGCCTAGTCTTAAAAGTAGACGGGGTGTCTGCCTCACGGACCAAAACTGGGAGTTGGTTCCACAGGAGAGGAGCCTGATAGCTAAAGGATCTGCCTCCCATTCTACTTTTAGAGACTCTTGGAACCACCAGCAGACCTGCAGTCTGAGAGCGAAGTGCTCTGTTAGGAACATACGGGGTAATCAGAGCTCTGATATATGATGGAGCTTGATTATTAAGGGCTTTATACGTTAGAAGGAGAATTTTAAATTCTATTCTTGATTTAACAGGAAGCCAATGAAGGGAAGCTAAAACAGGAGAAATATGATCCCTCTTGTTGATTTTCATCAGAACTCTTGCCGCAGCATTTTGAATCAGCTGAAGACTTCGAACTGCATTTTGTGGACTTCCTGATAGTAAAGAATTACAATAGTCCAGCCTTGAAGTAACAAATGCATGGACTAGTTTTTCAGCATCACTCCTGGACAGAATGTTTCTAATTTTGGCGATATTCCGGAGGTGAAAAAAGGAAACTCTGGAAACCTGTTTAATATGGGATTTAAATGACATGTCTTGGTCGAAAACACCACCAAGATTTTTAACTTTATTACCAGAGGCCAAGTTAATGTCATCCAGATTAAGGGATTGATTAAGAACTTTATATTTTGAAGACTCTGGCCCAAAGATTACAACTTCTGTCTTGTCAGAATTTAAATGCAGGAAATTTAAAGTCATCCAGCTTTTGATGTCATCAAGACATGACTGCAGTCGAAGTAACTGATTGGATTCATCAGGATTTATGGATAAATATAGCTGAGTGTCATCAGCATAACAGTGGAAATTAATCCCATGCTGTCTGATAATTTTGCCAATCGGAAGCATATATATAGTAAATAGAATTGGTCCAAGGACTGAACCCTGTGGTACTCCACAAGTGACCCTAGAGTTTGAGGAAGATTTATTATTAACATGAACAAACTGGAATCTGTCCGACAGATAAGATTTAAACCAGCCTAATGCTTTTCCCTTAATCCCTACAGTATGCTCAAGTCTTTGTAGGAGAATATTGTGATCAACTGATGGCTCCCCCAGTCCATTGGGAGTGTCTGCCTGCGCTCTTTTCATTAAAATTATCTATTTCTTTCTTCGTCCTTCGGTAAACGACAGAAACGTACATCTGACGATTTGGAATGCCTCTGTGTGCAACCGGGAGCACAACAAGTCGTAGGCATTGTTTAGATTCCAAAAATAAACTAACTAAAAGTACGCTCTAAATCAACCGTTTTGTCATGTAGTAGACGAGAACAGTTCTGTTTTTGCCTACGAGTGGGACCCGGATGTAGCGCCGACGTCACGCGTAAACTGGTCTATAGCCAATGTTGATGCCATGCATCAAAGATAGATGCGATGAGATGACCCATTGATCTGACATTTACTTTGCCTGTGCAAAAAACTGAAGAATACTTTGATATACTAAGCTGTTTCATATTGGAATAGTTTGCAGCATGATATTAGAATGGCAGCTAGTCATGTTTTTCAAAACAAATCTCAAGAAGTCACTAGTTAGTAAGGAAATAATCCTAATGTAGGCATAGTTAAAAAATTTACTTATGTTGTTTTCTGTGATATTCCTAGTTGTTAAATGTGATTTAATCTGTTCTTAGGATGTAATAAACTGTCTTTCTGTATTTGTAATATTTGTAAAACCATGTGCATGCAAAGAAGCACACAATTTTGCTTCAGATCCAGGGAAAAATGCCCCCTCAGTCAAAATGTATTATTTTATTTGATATTTGTAATTCCAGCCTACAAGGTGTAGGAAACCACCTCTCCTTTTTTTCCAAGCCAAAATATACAGTAATTTAAATTTAGATAAATTAGTTTATTTTAAAATATAAAAATAAGATTCCAAGTTCTTAGTTTTCCTTGAATCCATCAAGCACTCTTCAAAACGCCAAAGGAAGAAGAAACTAAATGTGGTGGTAATGCCCCTTTAAGTTGTTCACCAACCACCATTAAAATTTAAAGGATAAGAAGAAACAAACCAAGCGTAAACGAGGATATTTTAAGTCAGAAAGATGGACATTCGCAAATGGCTAAAAAAGCCAGAAGCTCCACCATTTGTATCCATGCCAGCGGGAGCACCGGAGAGGCATATGGGGGCATTATTGCCGCAATATTATTTGCAAATGTGTAGATCAATCTGTTAACACACACAGAGGCACTAATGGAGGGGTTAAAGTTCTCCGTCGCTGCAACGGATTTCCGTCATTTGGAAAATTAGCGCAAATTGTTCCGTCTAGCATTTGTTTTTTCAAGGTTTTAAACTAAAGCTGCTCTCAACCAACTAAACATGGCAGAGCCGGGATATTAGCCAATCAGAAAGAGAGTAGGGCGGGTCTTTGCAAGCAGACATCCACCAGTCTCACGTTTTTCGGCGTTCAATCATATTAACTTTTGAAGGAGTGTCTCAAATTGCCCACAGATGCCATGAATGAAAGTAGCGGTGGTCAAGGGGTTTCTTTGGATTTATGAACCAGCAGGTCAGGAAGTTAAGCTGATTGAACATCTGACAACAACTTCCCTTGGTAAGCCTGTCGCTCCTCCTGCCAGCGTTTATTCCCCCGCTTCCCGTAACTTAGCTGATAAACCAGGGATCTCCTCATTATTTACTATTTTGTTTAATTTAAAACTCAATTATATTACACTTTAAAATAGTTAAGTGATGCCTTTTTATAAACTCAGGAGCTGTGATAATTAATTGCTGTGCAATAACGGGCAAAGCAGCGACTGATTATTGCAATGTGAGATCTGTGTTAAATTAAAATGTATGACATCATAGTGCTGGTAATGTGTCCTGCATTGTCCAGGTTGTGGTTGGCCTAGTATGTTCATAGGATTAATTTATACTTAATCAGACAGCGAGCCAGTGGAGTTAATGTTGAGGTTGGAAGTAGATGATGTAATGATGCAAGCTGCTGGGTTTGTTCTAGTTGTAGTTTATGGAGGTTTTCTGGAGAACAGGGAGGGAAGGGAGCTGAAATTGTAAAGTGGACTGTGGACCAGTTTGGCAAAAGTGTGAAGAAAGAACTTGATGCTGCAAATATAAAGTTAACCAGGTGATGTTCTGGATGTGGAAAGTGAAGGAGAGTATGTAGAGGGCTCTCAAGGATTACGCCAAGGCTCTGATGCTGAAAGTTGGGACAGAGACAGGAATGGTATATTTTAAATGCATATTTTAAAAACTACCAGATTTGATTAAAGTTGACTGCACAATAAGCAAGTGAGGTAACTAATGTGGCATGATGTCCACAGTCCTGGGAATATATGGGCTGACTCTAAAAAAAATTTCAGTCAAACTGATTATTTTTGCTTTAACCCCTGCACTAAGACCCAGAAATACAGCCAAATCTTTGGTGAAAAGTCAAGCGGTTTCCTCATTGGCTCTCTTTGCACACATGCTTTTTTCTACATGTTGCCATGATTTGTTCTTGGATGAACCCGGACAGAGCACGCGCACACAGAGCTAAAATAGAGAGTTTATTGTGAGGAAGATGAATAATGGCAGGTGGAACCAGAGATGCAGGACTGAACTGGAGTAGAGTTGTAGATGTGTGCAGGAGCTGGCAAGCAGGACCAGAAGCTCAACAGAGAGAGTACTTGAAGATCAGAGTCACAGCAGGATTAGTTGCACAGATGAGGCAGGATAATTCCACAGTTGCTGGAGATGGACACAGAGGGCTGGCAGATAATGTCCAGGGGGGTTAGCAAATATGCAGCTGGTAATATCAATAGCAGGCTGAGGTTTAGTGATGGGTCCGGCAACACCGATGCATCGGCGCATGCGTCGAGCTTGTAGAGCAAAACCTGTGTCGATGCGCATATCGCTATGGGAAAGTCACGTGACCGATACAGGAACTGTTTCGAACTGACTGACGCGCCAAACTGTTTCTGTTCCCTCTAAACTGCGCACGTGTGCATTCGCGCACAGCATCTGGATTCAGCGCGTACAGCAAAGCTATGCTGCACAGTAAATAAAATCCAAGCTGAACTGTAAACTAAATAATAAACCAAGTTTTTTTTAACCATTTTGCAACTCTGGTGTGATGGTGTTCCACGGCCCTGCTCTGTGAGCGGCAGGTGCTGATCGGAGCGCACCGCTGATTGATGGGTTGGGCAAACGCCTTTATGGTTGGACAGGTTGCGCTGTCCGTCTTTGTTCTGATCGCCGTTTCAGAAAAAACGACTGAGTAGAAAGCTGCAACTCTGAGCAGCTCTTCCTCCCTTTGTCATACTCAGCATGTCTGATTTCAGAACAGATGATATTAGTCAGGTAACTAAACACAGCGCCCGATCAACCATTGAACGTGAGCATGAGCATGAAAAAAAAAGCCCGATCACTGGAACGCAAATAATGTGATTCACCATGGCAATGACAGGAAATAAGCTTGAGTAGAATCAGAAATCTTTAAAGAAGGCATATGGACAATATTAAACCATAAGAAACAATGCCGTTGCTGTTGAAAACCGCAATAGAAAATTGTTGAAAAAGTCAATGCATGTGCCATATGAAAGTTATGTGATGGAGAATTAAAGCTGTTTTCACCACACATCACTGTTCAACACAAAAGGGGGAGTATGTGTGTTTGTGTGTGTGTGTGTGTGTGGGGGGGGGGTGCATTGAAAGGACATGGTAGGAATTTTTTTTTTTAAATAAATAAAAAAGCCAGTCCACAAGCATCCTCATTCACAACATGTTTACTTAGAGATTGTTACGTTATGATATAGATTGACATTATTTGACTGGAACTAAAAAAAAATCCAATATACTTTAAATTCAAATGGAAATATAAAATAATACAATGCAACATACAATGACTTAAATTGTAAACATTGCATATACATGGTCATCAGATCAGTGTTAGTTAACTCTGTCAACTAGGTTGCCTGTAGAGATTTTTAAGGTCCAGCAGGTGTCAGTATTCAGTGACACAGTATCGCCACAGTATCAATACAGTTTGGCAATGTGTCGAATCGCTTCATGACGCCTCATCAACCCATCACTACTGAGGTTATTGAGATGCAGAGATGGCAGAGTTCCAACAGCGAGTAGGGAAAACACAAGTAGACAGGCGAGGAGTTAGTGGTGTACTGAAGACGGAGCGGCAGAGAAGTGAAGGGAGAGGGAGGCTTAAGTAGGGAGACTGGAGGGTGAAGTGAGTAACTGACTAATTAGTGACTGACAGGTGTGACTAACTGCAGCGGGAGTGAAGGGAAAGCTGAGTGAGAATGGGAGGAGGAAACTGAAACTAATAAATGAAGCCAGAACATAACTAAAACCTGACAAGAAAGAAGAACTGAAAAATATTTGTGAACAAAAGCCAGATCAAAACTAAACCCTGACACACGTTTGCCGTGAGGGATTGTTGAAGGAACTCTAAACAATAACTGACTTCCTAGAGCTATTGAAAAAGGAAATGGTGCAGTGATGAAGTTCCAGCACTTTTTTTGAGAAACAGCGCAGAGATCACATAGATGGAAAGTAATCGCACCCCACAGTCCCGCTGCAGTCTGTTTGTGCCCTGTCTCCTCCCCGGCTACCCCTAAATACCCTATAACTGTACCATGAGATAACAGTGTTAGAATCATTTTTATTATTCTCTACATGTTTTATTTTATTCACCATGTTCATTGCATTTGTCACGTATTTACTCATTACTATAAAAAAGGTTTTGAGGTTTGAGTTTATTCCAGTGATTTCTTAATCTCTCTCTCTCTCTCTCTCTCTCTCTCTCTCTCTCTCTCTCTCTCTGTGTTACTGTGTTTATTGTTTTTATCATATATTTACTGAAACATATAGACCAGTGGTTACCATTTTATTTTACTGTATATGTGTATTGATTGTCTCTCTCTTGTGTGTACAGAAGGCCTGCAGAAAGCAGAAAAAACACGTGATAGTTGTGTTTCAAGTTATGTTCGAGACTGTGATGAACTGCAATCAGCCATCTGGTGTGCACACTCATAACTGAACTGTGGGAAACTGCTTTGTATTATTTCGAAGGTCACATTGCTATATGCCTCCCATACTCCCTACTCTTCACAGTGTGAGTTGTCTAAGGATCTCTCTGAAAATAAAAAGTAAGGGGCAGCAGGAATGTACTTCAGAGCGATAGGAGACATGTACCTGAGTTTGTCCCTGTCGTTCTCCTTGCAAGTTTAAAAGGATCGAACGTCTGTTGTCTTTCCTCCCTGTGTGTTGTTTAAAAAATGTTTTAGGTGTTTAAACCTGACAAACAGAGACAGTCATATCCCAGACATTCATTATCTGCATAGTCACACCAGAGCATTTGACCTTGAGGCCAAGAGCCGAGGAGCTGAAGTGTGCGCCTTATGTGTGTCCTTGTGTCTCCAATGCTCACACATCCGAGTGGTGTGAGGCCATATGCAGAATAATATTTCCATAACAGGGATCCACCAATGCGTAGTAGGATTTGTATGTGTAATATCTGGATTTGCTGCCGTCAGTGAAGGCTCACAGGCTTCCTCTTCCTGCTGCGGGAGGACATGGGCGTTCACGGATCGTACAGAAGCGTTTTGCAGTCAGACGGGTGACAAGGAAACTTGTTTTAACGAGATAACTTTTTCGTTTTAATGACATAAGTTTCTCGTTTTAACAAGAGAGACTTATCCTGTTAAAATTAGATAATTTTCTCCTTGTAACAATGAAACATAACCTGGCATCAGCTCGTGGGATAATTGAGTGTCATGGGAGACGATGGAGAGACAGAGGGGCGCCCTTTATTTATTTTTAAGAAGTCGCCATTTGTCGGAGGAAGCATGGATGATGAGAACTCGGCCACCTACATTCACACCTATGGTGACAAAATTTCACCCGGAGATTTTGCTCCAAGTACCAAGGATAAAGTGAAAGAGATGTGCATCGACAGACGTTACTTGGAAAACTCAAAACAAAGATGGGAAATGAACAAAGATCCAGAAGACCACATGACCAAGTAGAATTTGATGCAACTCATAGAAACCCCAAATCATGTTTGAGGAACAAACTGGCTTTTAGAAAGGATGGATACAAGAAGGAAAGCAGCTACGCAAAAAAATTGGAGGAACAAGGAGAGTGGATTTGCCAAAGGAAGCAAAAAATAAATAAATAATCATACATTTCAACTGTAGCAAATGAACTATTCTTTCTGAACAAAAGATCTAAAAAGGGATAACTGTTGGAATCCTTTCATGGAAAAAGGGCAATTTGTTTTGGAAAATCTAAAATGTTTCGGTGCACGTAACACCACTATGTAATATATTTCAGAAGAAAGCTTACCATTTGACTCAGAAAAATGACTATATGTTTTCTGGAAAATATGACAGTGAGCCATGATGGAATCAGTTAGCTTTTGTTTTTGTTGACAATGATATAGAGCAAAATACTGGTTAAAAAGATTACTCCAACAACATTGTGAAATACAAGTTTTTTGCTGTTGATACAAAGCTTTAAGGTAAAAATTATAAATTATGTGTTAAACTACACTTATTTTCCTTTTGTTTCCACAGAGCATTATTTTTCTTTATGTTCTTCAAAGTTGATTGTAAGATATATAAATGCATTGAGCCCAATAGTTCCCTGATTTATAGCAAAGACTTTTGTCTGCTGTATGTGAAATGATTTTATCATGTTCAATTTGAGATCCATGTATTCACCTTTAAATACACATATATCATATTGTAGTTAGGTCATCTTCTGGAGATAGAGAACTTTGTTTCAAAAGGATATTTCAGGGCTTTTGTTAAAGGTACTTCTAATATATGTTCTTCTGTGAAATGATGTAACAACAAGTACTGTTCTGTTTTTAACGAAAGAATGAGCTGGTTTGATCACAAACCATAACATTTTATTTTGTAATGGATTATTACCAAATATTCAGTAAAAGTTTTCATGTTGAACACAAGCATATGCACTTTATTTTTCAACTCATTTGACCACATCCATATCATCACTGTCTAACAGGACATATCCTGGGTCTCAGTGTTCAGTAACAAACTTTAGGAGTCTTCCTTTTATAAATATGAAAAGTATGTTTTGAATATCAGTGGCAGTGGTGTGGTTCATAGAACATATGTAACTTAAATATTTTGTGTCCTGTCTGATAGATTACAAGGCAAATGTAAACTTAAATTTCTTGTTATTGTCCTAATATATGTAGCAGCATATATTTGCTGTCATACATAACACGAATCACACAAAAAATAAAGCCTAGCAGCAAAATTCAAAAAGTTATGTACATCATGATGAAAGCTATAGGTACACAGGAGTCAGTGAAAACAGAGGTATGTTTCTTTTTTTTCCTTCATCTGTATTTCTTTGACTGCTTGGCCTTCAGTGGTTTTGGAGTCTGCACCTGCCTATTTCTGACTGTGTGGGAAAGTGACAGGGTCATTCTGGACAGGCTCACAAGTCATTTGTTGCACCAAATCTCTTAATTTTGTACAAGCAAATATCACACGTCTCACAGATTTATTCACGCTCTTAAAAATAAGCATTACTCAATTGTTTCATCATGTGTGGATGGAGCATGAAGAAAGTTTTCTGCCATCATAAAGTATGATACTGCAGGTACGAACACTGTCTCATCACGTGAATGGTCCTCTCTGAAGACATTGGGCTTTTCAAGTTTCCACTACTTGCTCAGAAACCTGTTTGAGATGATATTCACCAAAAGGCCGTGGAAGGATTTACAGCATGTAGGGCCGGCCGCTTGGAGCAATTGCATCTCTAATCTTACGAATGATGTGGGTGTTCCATAAGTGAACCACTTTTTGGAGTTCTTCCTGAATCACAAGAAAATAAATAACTTCTTAAACACTCCATATTCAAAAGTCTGTATCATATAGTATTCATTTACATTCAAACATACCTCTATGATATTTAAACAGATGAACAGACGTAGCTGCATATCCAAGAAGTCACCAGTACAGTAGTCTGAATCCTTCAGTTTTAAAAAAGATTCATCCAGTACTGTACACGACATTTCCTTAAGAAAGCCCACCAGCTCTTGATGTGCTAGCTCTGGGTGCTGGATCCTTCAATGAAGCAGTTTTCAGAATAGCTGTCAGCATGATCAAGATGCAAATATCTTTAAATGTCTTCCATTGTTCCATTCTCTGTCTCCATTTCTATATGAATTCTGGCTACGGTTCTCCCTCTTTTCTCAACTTGTGAAACAAAATATCTAGTAATAACTTTGGGATTACTGTTTTTTGAGCATGTGTGAAGCCATATAACCAACCTGGAACACCCATCCACTGCCCCTTTCACACAAATTTCATATGGCTTTAGTTTATAATAGGAATCCACATAGGTCAGAACATATCTGATATACAGAAACGTTGAAAAAACATTTGAAGAATGATGCTAAAAGCCTGTTTAATGCCAACAGAAAAATAAAATAAAGTGACTTAGTAGATAGAAACAATGTCTCACTTTAATAGATAAAGTATTTATTGAAAAAACATTAATGCTCATCAAAAATAATAAATTTAGGTCATAATTGTGGTGTAAATCTTTAACACCTCATTCAATAAAATATCATAAATTCACATTATATCTCTTTATTACATATTTTGCTGCTAAACACATCCTGCAAATTTTAAGTTTCAAATAAAACTATATTGTACAGCTGCATTGTCATTTTTACTGAAATATTAATCAGAGGTGTGGTGATTTTGTTGTTTTGAGGTTATTTACCTTAAAGATGTTTTAAGTTAATGATTAAACATGAAACATTCAAAATATAACAATTCTCAGATGAGAAATTTACAATATTAGATGATATCTGTTGTCTCATGTGTGTCTGGACTCAACAAAATGGGTCCAAACCAGAACCGGATGTAAGAACTGGTTCCACTTTTTAAACCTGGGGAATCATTTGACATTTTATTGCTAAGGTCACAGTCTTAGCTGCTAAAAGCAAAAATGATAGAAACACAGCATATGCTGGGGCTGATCAGCTGGTTTAGAAAACAATGTTGAGAAATTAACAAACTCAACAGAACCAGAACATCAATTCTGAAGGAAAACAAGTGCTGACAATCTCTGTCTATTAATTTCTGTGCAGTTTAGACATAAAACAACATCAATCAAGAAAATAATCTGCTGAAGATTTAAAAAGCAGAATCAAACTCACTGAACCTTCAGTGGATTCTGTCTATTTGGGTTTACAGAACTTAGCAGAACCTTCAGAACAAACATAAACTCCAGCATGTAGCGGCTGAGTGAAGGTGGTCTGGACTCTGTGGAGGAGAGTCATGGTTTCAGAGACGCTGTAGAAGGACAGAATACCTGCTCTGTGATCCAGGTACACTCCTACTCTGGAGGAACCAGGACCTGAGATGGAGGTCCAGATGTTGTTGTGACCAAATTGATAACTTTCTTGGTAACAAATTAATGGCCAAGATTTGTCATTATATCCAAATCCACATTCCTTCCCTCCTTCTCTGTTGAACCGTTCTGATAATGTCGTCTGTTGTTGCTGCATATCTGCTGCTCATCTCCAGTCCAGCAGGGGGCGGTAAACGGACCAATCAGCTGCTTTGTCTCAGCGGAAGTAAAACTAAAAGGCTCCAGCAGCAGCGTGTGTGGACTCAGCTGGAAGACGGTTGTGTTTGTCGTATCTCAGCTGAATATCTGCGTAGTTTCAGCAACAATGTCTCCAGTTCAGCATCTGAGAGAGTTTATTAGAGAGCGACT
This sequence comes from Fundulus heteroclitus, assembly GCF_011125445.2. Classification (NCBI taxonomy): domain Eukaryota; kingdom Metazoa; phylum Chordata; class Actinopteri; order Cyprinodontiformes; family Fundulidae; genus Fundulus; species Fundulus heteroclitus. The sequence continues at coordinate 2,698,527 of NW_023396835.1, read as the reverse complement.
AACTGCTGCTGCTGAAGAAATCTTCTCAGAGGTTGAGAAAACCATCGTCCGCTACGAGGAAGACTCTAGAAGGGTGGAAAGCTGCTGGAGACCCCAGATAAAACTCACCAGAATCGGTATGAAGCTACAAAAAGTGTCTGATAAACCAGTTTCTGATCTCTTAGTTTTACACACAGGCTTCAGCCTCTGAGGCTCCGTTCAGACCTGAAACTAACATCCTCCCAGTCTCCCACATCTGCATGATTGTTTCTATATTTTCCACAGCAGATGTTGGCTTATAAACCTGCATCGTAGCCCAGTAAATATTAGCGAACTGTACCAATCTATATTTCTGAAATGTGACCCTGAAGTTTTTCTGGTCTTTGCTGTATTTTTTTGAAATAAGGGCACATTTGACTGGATTCTAGGGCTAACTATTAATACAAATTTAACATAACTTTTACAGTTCAATGTACTATTATGACAAAATTAGTTAAGAGTTATATAATAGGTTCAAATCTAGAGGAAACTGATAGAACGCTGCCCAGTTTTCTTGGACAGGGTAGTTAACTTATAAAACCTTTTTGTGCATAAGAAACCTAGCAAATATTTATCCTTGTTTTTTTTTTAATATAGATTAAAAAAAGTACATCTATAGCCCTATTTGCAATACGGTTGTTAAACCGATCCGTGCCGAGAATGATCCGAGCTTGGTTCTTAGGACCATTTACACATCACGCTAACACAGTTAAATTCCATTCAATTTTATTTATATAGCGCCAATTCATGAAACATGTCATCTCAAGGCACTTTACAAAATAAAAATCAATCAGATTATATAGATTTGTAAAAAAATTCCTATATAAGGGAACCAGTTGATTGCTTCAAAGTCCCGACAAGCAGCATTCACTCCTGGAGAAGCGTAGAGCCACAGGGAGAGTCGTCTGCATTGTCCATGGCTTTGCAGCAATCCCTCATACTGAGCAAGCATGAAGCGACAGTGGAAAGAAAAATGCCCCATTTACGGGAAGCAAAACCTCCGGCAGAACCGGGCTCAGTATGAACGGTCATCTGCCTCGACCGACTGGGGGTTACAGAAGACAGAGCAGAGACACAACAAGAGAGACAAAAAAGCACAGAAGCACACATGGATCTAGTAATCTGTTCTACATTAGATGGTAGTAGCGGGTGAGCTGTCTTCCCTGGATGATGTCACAGTTAACAGAACGCCAGACCAGGTGTACCTACTATGAAGGAAAAAAGAGAGAACAAAAAAACTTAAAAGCTGAAATGACAAGCAATGCAAAATTGAAGAACAGTAGAACTCAGTAGAGTGAGAAATATAGGCCCTGACTTCCTCCAGTAACCTAAGCCTATAGCAGCATTACTATAGACCAGTTCATTGTTATTGTTTTGATCCGGGATTTTCGCGCATGCACGCCGGACTGGTTGGCAAAAGACGAACACAATGGCGGACGCAAACAGCGAAACTGACGAGTTCTCCACGTATTTTTCTTCTTTAGATAACGTATCACAAGATCGTTTTAAGAGTAAGTTTATGGTTGATGGTATCAGATTGCCAGATCCACACAGCAGAAGCCTGAAGGGACGGAGTGAGTCTGTGAAATGCTGGCCAAGTGTTCCGTACCGCGACATATACACCTGCCTTATAAACACGGCAGGCCAATACACACGAGAGAGCATGAAAGCCATGAAACCACTGGACGGCTACAGTTATTTTATATCGAGAAAAAGGCTCCAGCGACGCCATGAGGGATTGAGAGGGTCAGAAAATGGATGGATGGATCGGATGGATGTTGTTCACACGTTCGTGCAACAGCAGAAAGCGGCGTCAGACACAGACCGCGTCTCAGCAGAGGAAGACCCGCCCGTTGGGATAAAAAAAAACATTGTTTACTACGGATTATTTTGGTGTTTTTGTCTTGTTAAAATGGGTGGGGGTGTCGGCGACATTGCAGCGTAAACACAGAAGTACTAGCGCCCGTGAACGGGGGCGTAATGGAGCCGGAGGAGCGGCTGCTGCTGCTACCGCTTATCCGGCCCGTGTAGCGATCGCCACCTCCCCTCCGCCGCTATTTAAGTAGAACAATGACTAGAGCAGAATTAAGTTGTATTTACCGGAGATGAAGTGTAGACTGCAAATTCTTTCGTAGTATGATGGCTCCCCCGGTCCATTGGGAGTGTCTGCCTGCGCTCTTTTCATTGAAAATATCCATTTCTTTCTTCGTCCTTCCTCCTTCGGTAAACGACTGAAACGTACATCCAACGATTTGGAATGCCTCTGTGTGCAACCGGGAGCTCAACAAGTCGTAGGCATTGCTTAGATTCCAAAAATAAACGAACTAAAAGTACGCTCTAAATCACCCGTTTTGTCATGTAGTAGACGAGTGCAGCTCTGTTTTTTGCCAACCACCGTGCCCGGATGTAGCGCTGACGTCACGCGTGAACTACCCTATAGAGGTAGCTCAGGGTAACATGAGCCACTCTAACTATAAGCTTTGTCAAAAAGGAAAGTTTTAAAGGGAAACTCTGGTCAAAATCAGAATTCAAACTGTATACTTTAAATATTAAATTATTACATACTTTTCAATAAATTAGTTTTTTTTAATTAAGAGTAATTTTTATTTGAATCTACTTTGCTTGGTGCACCTATCTTGGTTTAGAACAGTTCTTCCACCTCTCAGTTTGTGACATCACGGTGCAATGCAATGTCATCAGGGAGTAAAAACACGTCTTTAGGCAAGGCAAGGCAAATTTATTTATATAGCACAATTCAGTACAGAGACAACGCAAAGTGCTTTACATGATTAAAATATAGGAAAACAGAACAGAATAAAAGCAAGTAGGAATAAAATGTAGAATTAAAAAAGAACATTAAAAACAGTAAAACAGTTTAACTAGAACAGTCAAAGGCTCTAAGTAGAATTTAAACCAGTTGCGAGCTGTACCAGAGAGGCTGACCCAGTTTTCCAGGCGTTCTAACAGAATGGAATGATCAACAGTATCAAATGCTGCACTGAGGTCCAATAGTACCAGCACGGTGGTTCTTCCACTGTCTGTATTTATATGGATGTCATTAAACACCTTGATAAGGGCGGTCTCTGTACTGTGGTGAGCACGGAAACCAGACTGGAAAACGTCAAATCGGCTGGTCGTTGTTAAGAAGGTGTTTAATTGTTGAAACACAGCTTTTTCAATAATCTTACTGGTAAAGGGGAGGTTTGACATGGGCCTGTAGTTCTGGAGTAGAAATTTGTCGACTATGGCAAATAAGACACGAGCATTATTAATGTTTTTCTTCATGATCTCAGAGAAGAAAGATTCCCTTGCATTTTTCAATTGTAAGTTATATCTGTAAAGTCTCTCTTTATAGATGTCATAGTGAACCTGAACCTATTGAACTATAGCGCTGTGCCGCTCCGCTAAGAAACGTCACAGGATGTGACGTCACATCCTTTGATGTGCCCAAATATGGGTAAAAATGGCCGACCCCAGGATCAGTGTTTGTGACGACAATTTGTTTTTATTTTTTAACTGATTAACCCTAAATTTATTAAATCACCACAAACATATTAGTTTTAGGTATAGCTAATGATCCATTGATTTTTCCTTGTTGACCGGACTTCCCCTTTAAGATCAGTTCCTCGCCTTCTAGTGACGATTTGCGGTACTACTGCTCTCATACATTTTGGTGCTTATACAGGTTTTGTGGGACAAATTCTAAATATCTGGTGATGGTAGAAGTGAATTATGTAGTCTGGAGATATGATTTTGTTGCTGGTGAAGATGGGTGGAGGAGGGTTTTCATTGATATCGCTGAATACTAAGGAGTGTGTGTGCGTTGAAGTGAATGATCTAAAAATGGTTGGTTGAAAGGGATCAAACTGGCTGACAGTAAAAGGAAGATATGCGTGTAAAGGTGGGACAGTTCCTGGTTCGGACATTTTAGATACTACTTGTTACATTTGAAAAAGAAACAATATGTAAGCCATTTTAAAGACATGTCATAACTGGGATGTGTAATTTGTCAGCACACAGGCCTACTATTGCCAGACAGGCAGAAAAAAAATGTAAAATAGATTAAACTAAAGCCAACTGCCATTGGTATTGCTTTAAGAAAAGTTTTATTGAGCATAAAACATTTTCTAGATTAAATTGGAAAGTAACAATGCTCAGATTTAATATAAGTATATAGCACCGATCATTTTCACAAATGCTTGTCACACAGACAGATTGCAGAGAGTCAATCAAAGGCTGCCATACTTTAAGAAAAGACAAATTTTTCTTTTATCACAAAACACATTTTCTCTAAATGGAAAGTATTAGCAAGATCTCTAAGCCACATTCTGGAGTTTGGAACTGAAGGTCCTTTCCATGACATTTAAAAGTAGCTTCTTTGCAATGATGAGATAAGAAATGAAACGTTTTTGTCTGGACTGTAAATTGTTGGGTGGTGTCATGGTTGTAAGGTGTTTGGCCCACACGCAGACAGTGACCGAAACAGGAACAGTTTTAAAGATGTTTATAAAAGGCTCAAATGAGGGAAAGGACACGATATGTGCAACTGGCGAGGTCGGAACGTCAGAGCCGAAATGACGTTTGGTTGATAAGGGGGGATGAGTGGAAAAGGAACTCTGTGACCCTAACTCTCTGATGGGAGGAGGTGGCTCAATGACAGGAGGGCTGGCAGATGTAACACAGGCGAGGAGCCCAAGCAGTACCACTGCGGCGGCAGGCTGGAGGAGCAGCTGGAAGAACCGGAGTGTGTCCAGACAAACCAGGTGAATCCAGGAAGGGGGATATCCTCGCCCGGCTTGGTAACACCAAGGGAGTGAAAGTGGAGATGCCAGAGCAAAATCTAAGAAGGCTGGGATTCAGGAAACTGGTCCTCAGAGCACGATGAAACTGGAGAGGACAGGAGACAAGATTAATCCAAAAACAGGGTTTTCAAAACTCACAGGTACGAAGCACGGGAGACAGATCTGTGGCCTAGGCATACCACGACGGGCTAACACTCTGGTGTCTTCCAGCTGTAAGTGCACTCCTTTTAAGCCAGAGCAGAGGGTTCCTAAACAAGCTGCTTGTGCGGGCCACGCCCACCCGTCAAGTGCAGCCACCTGTGGAGCAGAGTTAGAGAGCACTGAACAGTGGCGGCTGGCCAGTAGGGGGCGCTCGGGCGCCGCCCCCTTTAAATCGTTTAGATAATAAATGATTTCTGAACTGCAAAGTACTTAGAAATGTATTTATTCATACTGTGTGTCCAATAGACATGTTAGAATTTATTAAAATAGTAAATACATAATTCTATTTAATTGCTCACATTGTGCACACTTCCTCCTTTCCTATGTGCGGGGCGCCGGTCTAATGGGAGTGAATGTAGGCGCCGCCTACTTGGGCAAGCACGTGATCTGAGGCTGACTTTTAATTGGTTTTCTAGGCTTTTGCATAGGGGCGCACTGCTCGGCGTCCCGGACACACCTATTCTGTTGCGTCATTACTGGTAGAGTGTCAGTACTGGCTAATTTTTTTAAAAACATTGTGTGATTGGACAATCCCCGATTCGACTCAGCTCAGCTGCAGTTCGTTAGGTTGATTCACGGTTATGCTTGCAAAGTTGAGTAGTTTCAAAATGAGAGAAAATTCTGTTTTGTCTTTACAAAAAAAATGCTTTTACAAAGCGTTCACTTGAAGAAAAAAAACAGGATAAAGGAGCTTGGACCGGATCGTCTTAATTTACAAATTCAGCAGCAGGCAAGTGATCTCTCCACTCCATGGTTGGATAAAGCGGTGTAGGTAGTAATCAGCCAGTGAAGAAGCGTTGGATACTCAGTGTAGAAGACCATGAAAGGATTGCTGCAGAGGTGAGTTGTTGTGGAAAATCACTGTTACACTGGTTTATAGTAATGTTATTTAATATATTAGGAAGATGTGCTTTGTAGTTAGAAATACCTTTAGTTGTGTCTATGCTGTGTAGGTATGTTGATGTAATGTTTGTCAGCAAGATATTTTATTATTTAAGTTGTACTGAAGTTTATGGGTAATGGGGAATAAAACATTTGGTTACTGAATTTTGTATAATCTTGTCCCACAAAAATGCTGTAACACATTTCATAACACAGCCTTAAAAAATGGCAGCAAATGTTATTAAAATCAGGAAAACAATCTAGAAGAAGTCTTTTCAGAAACTGTCACGCTCTTGAAGATCCTCATCACCACACCCATGACCACAGCTGAAAGCTGAAAGGTGCTTTTTAACTCTGAAAAGAATCAAGACTTTTCTGAGAAACTCAATGACTCAGGACAGGCTGAATGCATTGGCCATGTTGTCAATGGAGAAAAGACTAGTCACAGAGATGACTGACTTTAACAAGAATATAATTGAGAAATTTGCTGGGCAGAAGGAAAGGAGGGCAAAATTCATGTTCAAATAGTGCTATTTTTTAAGATTTGCTTTGTTTGTTTTTCATTTGTTTGTTTGTGTGCGCCCCCCTCAGTTTTTTTAGCACCAGCCGCCACTGGCACTGAACACAGAACCCTGACAGGTGGACTTGATTTCCCAAAGATAATCAAGAACGGGTCAGGTAGTAAAATGGACTTCATAATCTGTGATATCATTTTGAACACATGAGACCAAAACGCTGACACTTTGGGACATGAAACAAATGCATGGTTAAGAGTTGCATCAGAGGACTGACATTTATCGCAAGTCGATAACACACCAGCAAAGATGGTATGGATTTTCGTTTTTGATTAAAGAAGCCTGTTTGTAATTTTAAATTGGATCAGGCAGTGTCTTTCATTATTACAGCAAGTGTAAATTTTACAATGTCCATATCTTTCTCCCAGCTTTCTTTAAATTTGTTGGAGGAGGGGGAGATTTGAGATCGATCGATATATATATATATATATATTGTTGTTTGTTGTTTAAATATTAATAAATATGTAAAAATAAATGAAACCATTACTGTCCCTGTTTCCTAATTTCATTTTGATGAGATGTATTGATTTTTATCCACAAGCAAGAAATATCCTCAGATTTGATTTCAGAAGTCTGGTCATCTTACTGGAAAGGGCCCCCTGGAAATTTGGATCTGGTTAAATGTTTCTAGGCTATTCTGGGAGTTTTGTAATTCCACAAGAAGGGTTGAATTATACTGTCAATTTGTCATTTTTTAAGGCTCTTACCCACATGCAGAGTAAAGGCTGACATTTTTAATGGGAATCCCGTGGGTCACGGGATTAAATATCAACGGGAGCAGACGGAAGAAGGAGTAAACCAATAGCAGGTACAATAAACTAGGATCGATGCCAAAAATTTCAATAAAATAGAAAATCAAAAATGTAGGATCGCCGCCGCTATTTTGTAGTTTTTTTCCAAGAAACCTAAACTATATTGCAAGTCAAAAGAACTACACAACCCCGAAGCCAACAGTGCTTCCGATCAATTTTTTTCCGCCCACGCTCAAAAACACATGAACATGGGGTAGGATGAACTGCTAGTGGCGAACTCAACCTGGAAAAGTTGGATTTGCAACACAAAGTCAGAAGTAAGGACTATTAAACTTACAGAGTGACTGTAAAGTTGCAAATATTAACAAACTTGACAAGAGTTGAATGTCACGGTGTTAACACTCAGTACCCTGCTTGTAAAACAGGTTTCCTGGACTCATTTCCCAATGTGTAACAGTGTAATAATATGGCCAATAACTTAAAAGTACTTTAATATTTTATTTAGTATCATTTGAACAGTTGTGTTTTTTTCTGTTTTAACCTACTAACTTAACAACGTGTGAACATTTCTCTTTCACTTTTTAACAAAAGTAAAACATGTCTACTTTCATGTCTGGTCGGATAAAAATGAGACTGAGCTTTTCCTGGGTCCAGTTAGCCCCGCCTTCAGCTCTGCATCACCACTGAAAATTAACATAACCTCACTCTCAATTTTTGATATAAGTTGAGAGGTCTGTCTAAGAATGTGTTTAATGTTTGATGTATGTATTGGTTCCAATAGTAAACCCTAATTAGTTTATGGATATTATTTTGCGTATGGAAAAATACTAATATGCTTGAATGATATTCAACTTCTTCTTTTACAATACTGAGTTTTTCAACCATTGAGGTACATTATCTAAATTGTGAAAGTAATGCCTTTTATGTACTTTTTTCTTAATTGAGTATAGATCACTTGCTATGTGCATTTTTCTTTAGTTTCAGCAATTTGAAACATAAAAGTAACTTGATTGTTCATGTGAAACAATTTCTTAATGAATTAGTAAAAGGCAACATTGTACATTTTGTTTATTCAACTAAGGCATGGTCTGTTTCCTTGTTTGCTACTTTTATTATTTATTTATTATTCCTTTTACTTTAACTGGCCTTTACCACAGCTAAAACAGGAACTTAACTGACCCTTCATAGACATTCAGGTTTAATGTATTGCCAGAAAACTTAACGAAGATAACAAGAATGGGAGCGGCCCAAGAGCGGAAGTCATTCAGAATGGGAGCGGGATGGGAGTGGGAGTAATATTACCAGGAGTGGGACGCAACAGGACTTTTTTTTCTACTCTGGCCTGGGATTGGGACGGGACACAAAAGTTTTTTTTTATGTGGGAGGAGGATGGGACAGAAGTTGAAATACACTCCTGTGTCACCCTCTACTGCAGAGATCAAACAGGACAACGGGAGCAGATTAACACGATTTATTTAAACGGAAAGGGATAATGGAGACCGAGATCAGAGCCTGTCGGAGAGCTGCAGACAGATAAGGAAGAGGTCAGAAGCCAGCAATGCTGCCACTAGTGCTGACCTAGTGGTTAGAGCAGCTTGTGTTCAGGGAACGCTGCAGGTAGCTGGTTTGATTCCCACAGACTACCACTATGGATCCCTGAGCAAGACCCTTACCCCCCGATTTCTCCCTGAGCAGCTATAGAAGCTAACCACTGCTTTCTAGGGGATGGGTTAAATGCAGAAGACACATTTCATTGAAACGTACATTTACAAGGACCAATAGAGACTTCTTCCATAAATTAATATTAGATGAACCATGTGACACCTTCAGTCCAGGATCTCCAGGAATCAGGCTGATCCATGAGACAGTCATTACTTAAATTATATTAATGATCTCTTTCTTTGTCCTCACAGACCTCCAAAAGCCACATGTCTCCATGGAGGAGGAAGCTTCTTCCATCCAACAGCTCTGCAAGCAGAGGAGGAGGTCCAATCATGACCAGGAGGAAGCAGAACCTCAGTGGTCTGAAGAGGAACAGATGGAACCAGATCCTCCTCTGACTGAAGAACAGGGGGAACCAGAACCTCCATGGATTAAAGAGGAAAATGTGGAGCCTGAGTCTTCATGGATTAAAGAGGAACAAATAGAACCAAAAGCACAGATTGAAGAGCAAGAGAACCCAGAACTTCCACAGATGGAGGAAGAAAAAGAAAAACATGATTCTTCAAGGCTTAAACATGAACAACAGGATGCTGAACATTTACCAACCAATAAGACAATGTCTTTAAAATGTGATGTTTGTGGGAAGTCTTGGAAGCACAAGAGTCAATTGAAAAAGCATTACAGAACCCATACTGGTGAGAGGCCTTTCTCTTGTCAGACATGTGGAAAAGGTTTCACTCAACAGAGTGATCTAAATGTTCACAAAAGAACCCACACAGGTGATAGGCCTTTTTCTTGTCAGACATGTGGAAAAAGTTTCACTCGAGTAGCCAGTTTAAATGTTCACAAGAGAACCCACACAGGTGAGAGGCCTTTTTCTTGTCAGACATGTGGAAAAAGTTTCACTGCACTGAGTCATTTAAACGAACACAAGAGAATCCACACAGGGGAGAGGCCTTTTTCTTGTCTGATATGCAGAAAAAGTTTCACTCAAATAGCCAGTTTAAATGTTCACAAGAGATTACACACAGGGGAGAGGCCTTTTTCTTGTCAGACATGTGGAAAAAGTTTCACTGGAGTAAGTCATTTAAATAGTCACAAGAGAACCCACAAAGGGGAGAGGCCTTTTTCCTGTCAGACATGTGGAAAAAGTTTCACTGCACTGAGTCATTTAAATGTTCACAAGAGAATACACACAGGGGAGAGGCCTTTTTCTTATCAGACATATGGAAAAGTTTCACTGGACTGAGTAATTTAAATAGTCACAAGAGAATCCACAGGGAAGAGGCCTTTTTCTTGTTAGACATGTGGAAAAAGTTTCACTGCACTGAGTCATTTAAACGAACACAAAAGAATCCACACATGGGAGAGGCCTTTTTCTTGTCCGATATGCAGAAAAAGTTTCACTCAAATAGCCAGTTTAAATGTTCACAAGAGAATACACACAGGGGAGAGGCATTTTTCTTGTCAGACACGTGGTAAGAGTTCCACTGGAATAAGTCATTTAAATAGTCACAAGAGAACCCACACAGGTGAGAGGCCTTTTTCCTGTCAGACATGTGGGAAAAGTTTCACTGCACTGGGTCATTTAAATGTTCACAAGAGAATACACACAGGGGAGAGGCCTTTTTCTTATCAGAAATATGGAAAAGTTTCACTTGCCTGAGTCATTTAAATAGTCACAAGAGAATCCACACTGGAGAGGCCTTTTTCTTGTTAGACTTGTGGAAAAAGTTTCTCTCGACTGGATTCTTTAAATGTTCACAAGAAAACGCATACAGGTGACAGGTTTTTTCATGAGGAATATTTGGACAAAGCTTCACTCAAAGTGGCAGTTTGAATCTTCACATGAAATGAAAACAAAACGGAAAAGTTGTCTTTTTTTTCTGCAAATAATAAAAAGTATTAAAATTCTTCTTAGTAGTTTTCCACTAGAGACCCTCTGCTGCCACCTTCTGGATTGGAGTCCTGTCTTTTCTATAAATTCTGTCTGTCTTGTAGATCTTTTTTTTGTTTTTTTTATTTTTTAGAATTAAGCAATGTTTTACACTCAGTTCTTTCAGTTAAGAAATATATATACACATACAAAGGCTGAATAATTGACTGATTTTTTTTTTTTTTTTTTCTAGTTAGCTGTTGAGATGTTTCATGTTCCTAGAGTTTATGTAAGCAAACTCATTCATTGTTCTAATTCCTAATTGTACGTTACTGGTAGGAATTAAACAAAATCACAAGAATGATTCTGCAGAGCAGGGCCAAAGTTTTTTAGCCCTTTTTCATCTCTACTTTTTAGAAGCAGCTGAATAACAATCTTCTGAATCCTTGTTATTCTTTTTTAACCTTCAGATTTTTGTTCTTTTAAATCTTGATGTTAGTCCTTTTTTCAATCACATTTACTCTCTTGGAGATTTTCTTTTGGTAAGTGTCCTTCCATCCTGTAATAAGGATTTGGGTGCTTTCCAAGGGTCTTATATCTTGAGGAGCTGTGTAGGTTTTATGTTTTATTTTAAATATATTTTTATTTGAAATCCCGTCCACTCTAGTAAGCTTGATTGACATTTATTCTTAGCCTGTAAAATCTCTAGATTAGGATGACAGGAGTTCAGTTCTGCGGAGGCCTTTCAGATTTATCCTATTAACTGTTGGCTGCAATAATTAAATTTGATTACGACTAGGCTTGTGTCATATAGGGTCTGGTACAGCAGGTTGATACAACTGCTAATATCTATTTTCAGTAGATGTCAAATACATATTTTTATTTAATTGTTTTTGCATCCATATTTACAATTTTTTTTTAATCCTTTTCCAATACAATTCTTCTAGTTGGAGACCAAAGGATACAATTCAGCTCATTTTCTTCATTTTCATAATGGTAATGATAACACATGGGATAAATGTTATCAGCCAAGACTATTTCCCAGAAATTGTATTGGTTATGAAACTGGAGGGTTTGTGATATTTTCAAAGCAGAACATGACCAACAAGGATGAAGAGTCAGAAGATCTTGCTGTAATTTGCTGAAATCTTTTTGTCTACAAAAGAAAAACCAGGCTCATTCTATATTACAGACAAGGAAACAGCCTGGAGAATATCATAATTGTAAGGGCACACCTCACGGATGATCCTGATAAATGGGTGTAGTTTAATGTAGTGGCGACAAAAGTTGTCGCTTTGCAAGCTTGCCTGTGCATGTCTGTAGAAGCTCAAAATTTCACATGCTTGATTACGGCAGTCGCTTGTTTGGACGAGGGCAAGCGATTGTCGGCACATTACATAAAAGTGACTAGAAAATAATTTTGGAGGCCTTCATTTTGAAACTCCACATCGGGTCTTGATGACTCTTGGTGAGCAGCATTAAAGGATTATCTACTATCACCCTTAATTGAAATCAGTGACTGGAAACAATATTTTTGAGCAAGTTTAACAGGGAAATTTAGAATAAATAGGCCTTCTAAAATTAGAAGTAGCCAATTAACCACGTGAAACAGTGACTAAAATAATAATTAAAAAAACAAACAAAATAAATCGTTCTCTTATATCCAGATTCACAGAAGGACATAAATATTTTTTAGACCAGAGGGGTAAGAACGACAAGTGACTCCAGTTAATAAACCTTAAACATATGGCTTATATCTTGAAAGGTCCAAGCCAGCGTTTCTACCGTATGTCATGATGTATGCGTGACCTATAAAAACTCAATGGCCTGATGGTGGTTTTTCGAAGTGGAGTTGGTTTGACTTCAGTGGATGAACCTGGTAAGCAAACGTTCAAGTACAGCTCTGCTCTATGAAGGAAAACTGCGTGCTGATGTGCGTGTGCATGGAAAAAGACAAAAGAATTAAAACGTAAGAAAAACGAAATATTGCCTACCGGAAGTTATTCTGTTCGCGCATGCGCAAATAAGATGGTGGGACCGATCGTGCTGCCGGTGTTGTGCATAGACATAATTTTATATATATATATATATATATATATATATATATATATATATATATATATATATATATATATATATATACACACACAACTGGCGCCAGTTGGCAAAGATCTTTATGGCAAGGGAGAATAAATAGTCCACAATAGTTCGTGAGAGGGTGCCGGTGCCGATCTCCAGCTGTCAATAGCCGAGAGGCGGGGTACAACCTGGACAGGTCGGCAGTCCATTGCAGGGCAGTAAATAACCCAGACTTTTGCCCAACTTACTGTGATATTACCAAAACCTGCGCTTTAGACTCCGAGCTTTACATTCTGCCATAACCTGCAGGGAGAAGAGGCTACACCCGCCTCCAGGTGCTGAAAGGCAGCTCTCCAACCCCAGAGCGCAGAAAAGGTGACCATGCAGCACTCAGCGTTCATCAGCTTCATCAGGGATTTTTCAGAAATCAAAACCTACTTCTGGTTTAAAACCACTTCATGCCACAAGGGGGCAGCACTATCAACAAATTCCCTCTGGTTTAAAAGCGCGCAAAGCATGAAGGTCGTTAGGTCTATGCATGTGAGCCAGTAGTGCATCTTTACTATTAAACACTTTCTGTGGGAAAAAAAGCATTTAATTTCTAGGGATTAAATAATAACACAGAGCCTCATCTTTTGTCCTGTTGTCAGTATTGTAGGTATTAAGAACTGTATCATATGATATGTCTCCATTACCTTTTATAAAACTTTATCCTTGTTTTATTAGTTTCGTTTATGCAATATTACACTCAAAATCAATAAAACAGTTAACTAATTGTGTGATGAACTGCTATGATTTATTTATTTTTAATACAGAATATTTTATAACAGAACTGAATGTTCAGAAAAAGGAAGAGAGAGACTTACTTTTACACTCACTATGTCCTACTGTCACCATGTGTTATATTTACCTGGTTTATTGAGCAACACTTTTTTCTGTCTACATAGAGAATTGAACCAGCTGCAGGAATGAGAAGCAATGTTCTGATCTGAAGGATCTTTTAATGTCTTCAGCTACTTTAGGATTGACTGCCATTATTTTCACTGAAATAAAGACTATGGAGCTAAACCTATCAAACTGTATGGCTCCTATTAGCTCTATAATATGGAGCTGAGGATCAGATATTTTTCATATCATGATTCAAATCCAACTAGAGGCTCAAAGAAATGCTTCCTCCTGTTTATTGTAACCAGAGCTTTAAAGTCTGACTGTAGCTCAGGTGAAAGTCCCTCTGCTCTCTGTTCCTCATGGTGACCCTGCTGATGCTCATTAGAGTAAACTTCCACCTCACGTCTGCTCCATTGATGACGGTTTAGAAAAGTTCTGGTCTGGTTCTGTCGTCTGTTGTTGCTGCACATCTGCTGCTCCTCTCCAGTCCAGCAGGGGGCGATAAACGGACCAATCAGCTGCTTTGTCTCAGCGTGACGCTCAGCGGAAGTAAAACTAAAAGGCTCCAGCAGCAGCGTGTGTGGACTCAGCAGGAAGACGGTTGTGTTTGTCGTGTCTCAGCTGAACATTTGCATAGTTTCAGCAACAATGTCTCCAGTTCAGCATCTGAGAGAGTTTATCAGAGAGCGACTGACTGCTGCTGCTGAAGAAATCTTCTCAGAGGTTGAGAAAACCATCGTCCGCTACGAGGAAGACGTCAGGCGGTTGGAAAGCTGCTGGAGACCCCAGATAAAACTCACCAGAATCGGTATGAAGCTACAAAAAGTGTCTGATAAACCAGTTTCTGATCTGATCTCTTAGTTTTACACACAGGCTTCAGCCTCTGAGGCTCCGTTCAGACCTGAAACTAACATCCTCCCAGTCTCCCACATCTGCATGATAGTTTCTATATTTTCCACAGCAGATGTTAAGATAAGATAAGAAAGGCTTTATTGATCTCACATTGGAGAAATTCACATGTCACATTGAATCAGTAATCAGAAGAAGGTGCCAATGTAGGACAAGGTGCATCAGGTATATACAGTGTGTCCCCGTTTATACCGTGGATCAAAAAGAAGTAGATAAGATAATAAGAATAAAAATACAAAATAGAAATAAGGCAGAGGATGTCTTATGTACATTCACGGTGACTTATATACATGTGTATTGACATATATTCTGGTGTAATAGCAGAAGTCACTACTTTCAGGATTATTGCACAGTGTATTAAACAGAATTGCACATTCGTTATTGCATGTTGATTATTACAGTTACAGTTATAATTACAGTTTTGGTTACAGTTATAGTGCAGTATTGTATAATCTGATGGCAGCAGGAATGAATGACCTGCGGTAGCGCTCCTTTTTACAGACAGGATGTCTAAGCCTGGCACTAAAGGAGCTGCTCAGCTCCTCTACAGTCTGGTGTTGTCCATGATGGATGTGAGCTTGGACAACACCCTCCTCTCAGCTACTTCCTCCACAGAGTCCAGAGAGCAGCCCAGGACAGAAGTGGCCTTCCTCACCAGCTTATTCAGCCTCTTTCTGTCCCGCTCTGCGCTGACAGGAGCCCAGCAGACGACAGCGTAGAGGAGGGCTGAGGCCACCACAGAGTCATAGAAGGTCTTAAGCAGAGATCTGCTCACACCAAAGGACCTCAGCCTCCTCAGGAGGTGTAGCCGGCTCTGGCCCTTCTTGTACAGAGCGTCTGTGTTATGAGTCCAGTCCAGTTTATTGTTGACGTGAACACCCAGGTATTTGAAACTCTCCACAGTTTCTATGTCCTGCCCCTGGATGTTCACAGGTGAGTGAGGTGGGGGTCTTCTCAAGATGTTGGCTTATAAACCTGCATCTTAGCCCAGTAAATTTTAGGTAACTGTGCTTATCTATGTTTCTGAAATGTGACCCTGAAGTATATCTGGTCCATGCTGGTTTGTTTTGTGGTATGGAGGACCAGGGCTGTGCAGAGACCACTGAAGGACCAGGTGCTCAAGGTGAAAAAAATAGGGCACATTTGACTGGGTTCAATGTACTATGATGTATCACAAAATTAGTTAAGAGTTATATAATAGATTCAAATGTAGGGGGAAATGATAGAACGCAACACCATGAATAGGTTTAGTCAGTATTTTATTACAATCAGTATTTCACTCTGCAGGACTCCTTTGATTATAGGGAGGTATAGAGATATTCCAACCCGCATAGAAGTAAAATAATTCAATTAGAAACAAGAACCATCGTAAAAACATTTTGGTTTTGTACAACTACTCTGCTAAAAATATAAACAGATTGGGCACAATACAGCCTTATAGTGAGCTGTAATAAAGGCCCTAATAATAAATAAAGCAGCCTGGATGTTCTATGCTTACAGTGGCGGTCTGTTCAGAACAGCACAGCTGGATCCACTTTAACATGAAACTGCAAACAATGAGACGTTACGTTGGTGTCAGCCAAACTGACCCCCGAACTTTAGGTTATACCTCTTCTGTTTTTGTGTGTGCTCATGTTTTATATACATTTCTTCTTTCTCTTTAGTTTTTTCTTCCTAGTCTATTGTCTTATTTCCTGTCTCATCCTCCCTATTTTGACTGTAGCTCTTTGTATTCTGTTAATTCTGACTCTTGTCTGCCTACTCTCTGTGCTCCCTGTGTTGTCCACAGTAGCTTTCTATGTTTTCCTGATATCCTAATCATAGGCGTAACCTTCTGAAGGACTGGTCTGGACACGTCCTCACCAACTTTGCCCTGACAGGGACAGTCCTCACCATTTTTTTCCCCTTTTAGTGTTGCACACTCACTTTAGAGTTCAAAGCGTTTTTAGTCAGCACATTTACTTTTTCCCCCTCCCTTTGTAAAAAAATCCCTGGCGAGTCCCTGCTGCTCCCACCCACCTGGTGTATTATGATTGCATTTGTCACTTTGAGATACCGTATGATTGATGGTGGCTGTTCCCTGGCTCCCTGCGTAGTTAGAGGAATGACAACAACCCAGTGGCGGTATCAGTCAAGTTTCACCGGTAGCTAACGGTATTCTGTGATAGGTTGTTTAAAGTGTTTGAAGCCATGTTTCGTACGGCTGGGTATCATCTAGGGCAGGGGTGTCAAACATACGGCCCGCGGGCCGGATGCGGCCCGCCGAACGATTTTGTCCGGCCCTGTGGCTAAATGCATTATCATTATTAAAAAAAAAAAAAATTTTTTTTTTTTTTTTTCCAGTGTCCTGTCTGGCAATATGACAATAAGAATTGTTGTCTTAATGGCAAAAAGAGCTCATCAGATTTGACTTTCACAAATGGAGCAGTACTGCTTTTGCCATAATGCTCCGCTTGATTTATGAATGTGAATAGTTTTATTATGATTCATGCAGGGAATATGTCAAATTATATGGACACTACAATGGGAAAGTAGGAGTGGAAAGGAAGAACAAGAAGAAAAGAAACAAAAGGTAGAGAATGATAAAACAATTATAAAAAAAAAAACCATGTACTTCGTTTAATTGAAAATATGCAGTTCCTATATTGTCCACGAGGGGCGCTGTGTTTTAATTAGCAGATTAAGCGTCAGGTGTGGAAAATTTAAATTATTTCTTAATTTTTATCTGTTTGATGTATTTTGTCATGCAGGACAGTGTTTTTAAGTTCCAAAAAAATGTGAATAAATGTTTTTCAACATTGTATAATCACTGTGATCAGTTCTTATGCATAATGCACAAGTAAATGTTTAACTGAGTAAAAGTATTGTTGAAATTGCACATACTTTTCTTAAAAACGCTGAGGTTATTCATAACATATTGTGTAAAAGTGAAATTAATTGAATATAAAAATCAACAAGTCCACATTTATTAGTTCTATTTAATCTTGCAATTAGTTAACGCGTGTGGCCCTCTTGAGATCAGATTAAGCTGTATGCGGCCCCTCAACCAAAATGAGTTTGACACCCCTGATCTAGGGTGAGCCGATTTGATACGATTCTCGATACATAGCTCACGATACAATACGATTCTTGATATAGCTCAGCTTGATATGATTTGACTCCCAATATCGGCAGGGCAGTCAAACTTTTTTACAGTAGCAGGCCACACACTATCAGGTAGGAGGGTGCACTTATGCCGGTGCCCGAGCCCCAGAAAGGGGAGAATTTTGAAAAAGAGTCTCCCTGATGTATTTTGGAAGCTTTCAAGACAGGTGATTATTTAAACAATAGAGTCAGAGTGCATGTTTTAAATTGAATAAAAATCAAAAAAAGTGAATGATCAATTCTTCAAAAACAACCGTTGTTTTTTTTAATTATTATTCTTAAAACATTTTTTCACATGTTATCATCATGTTTTAACAAGGTTTTGAACAAATTTGCATAAAATTAGTTGTTGAATTTGAATTACTAGCACCATTTAAAACAGATCAGATTAGGTGAATATATGACAATTTACTAACTTCAGAGCGCGCAGTGAGACGCTCTAACTGCTTATTCCATGCTCAACACCAGCTGTGCTGTGCGCTCCCTTGGCCGTTTCTCCGCGAGCGTTGCGCGAGAAGAGTTTTTCAGAGTTGAGCTCGGATTGGTTCGGAGATTTGCCGCCGTTGACCGGCTACTTTTGACTGCCCTGTATCAGTATTTATTACTTTCAAATTAATGCTCACTCATTCAATCAACAAAACCAGCCAAATATTGTGTTTATGTTCAATTTATTGAACACTGATATATTAACAGGAAAACAGAGTGCATTTGGTTCAATTCATTTAACATATAACAGTAACCAAAAAGGTGCCCACTTTTTTTGGACAGTGTAGTTCACTTTTAAAAACTTTTTGTGCAAAAGAAAGCTAAATATTTATCCTCAGTTTTTTAAACATAGATAAAAAAAGTCTTTTTTTGGGGGGGAATTTTTCACGGCTCTAGTGGCTTGCTTTTTTATGAAACGATGCTGACAGGAAGGGGGGTGGAAGAGACATGCGGCCAAGGACCGCGGGTCGGATTTGAACCTGGGCCGACAACGTCAAGGACTAAGGTCTCGGTATATGGGCCGCGCTACCCGCTGCGCCACGAGCACACCCTCTATATTGCCTTTAACTAAACATATTGAAAACCTCTCACTATCTTATTAAAAACTGCTGGCTGAATCATCAGTACTGAAGACAAACGGAACACAAAGTCAAAGAACTCTTCCTCTACATAATGTGAACTTATCACAAATGCCATTCAACTCCGTAATATTTTTTTAAATTTAGAAACAGTAGTTGGTCAACATGTTCTGGGTTAAGTGCACTTCTCTGTGCCGTGACTATGTCTCATGCAGGAGAAAATCTACTACAGTTTTTAGTTTGGATGTCCAAACTTAAAACCTTGACAAGACCAGAATCGCCGAGGAGATTTGGAAATTGGTTACGTTAGGATGATTTATATTTATGAATCAAGTCGGTAAACGGCTTCATGTTATGTGCTTTTTAGCAGAGCACAGATGCGGGTGTATTAAAACCTCATAGTAACTCATAGTAAATCTCAGTATAATTTTATAGTAACTCATAGTGTCACTTTTCAGTAAAGAGGTATGTATGCTATATTTAAGACTCATCATATCTTGTCTGCTATGTGTAATTCAGCAGGGTACATGAATACTTATTCCAGCCAATTCAGAGACAGCTATGGCGTCAGAGTCACAGGTTGGACAGACTTATAGAACTATAGGGAACTAAACCAGGAGCGACCTAAAGCGCATACAATAGAGTAAAATCAGTGAAAGAATGATTTAAAATGTAACTTTTGATGCTTAGACTTAGGCTGTCAGAGGTGTTGTGGGACAAATTCTAAATATCTGGTGATGGTAGAAGTGAATGATGTAGTCTGGAGATGTGATTTTGTTGCTGGTGAAGATGGGTGGAGGAGGGTTTTCTTTGATATCGCTGAATACTAAGTAGTGTGTGCATTGAAGTGAATGATCTAAAAATGGTTGGTTGAAAGGAATCAAACTGGCTGACAGTAAAAGAAAGATATTATGCATGTACAGGAGGGACAGTTCCTGGTTGAGATTGTTTACATACAAATTATTACATTTAAAAAAGAAACAACAATATGTAAGCTATTTTTAAAACATGTCATAACTGGGATGTGTAATTTGTCAGGACACAGGAATACTAATGCCAGACAGGCAGAATAAAAAAAAAATAGATTAAACTAAAACCAACTGCCATTGTTACTTTTTTAAGAAAGTTTTTATTGAGCAGAAAGCATTTTGCAGAATAAATTGGACAGTAACAAAGCTCAGATTTTAGTTTTTTAACATAAAAATAAATAAAAATGTGTATAACATAAAACACACAACTGCTTATAGAGCAGGATCATTTTCTCAACTGCTTGTCACACAGATTGCAGGTAGTCAATCAAAGGCTGTCAAACGTTAAAAAAAGACACATTTTTCTTTCATACATAACGTATTTTCTCTAAATGCAAAGTATTAGCAAGGTCTCTAAGCCACATTCTGGAGTTTGGAACTGAAGGTCCTTTCCATGACAATAAAAGTAGCTTCTTTGCAATGCTGAGAGATAAGAAATTACCGTATTTTCCGGACTGTAAGTCACAGTTTTTTTTCATAGTTTGGCCTGGGGGTGCGACTTATACTCTGGAGCGACTTATGTGTGAAATTATTACACATTTTTACCAGTATATCATTACACCTGTTATTTTTACACCAAACCGCAAGAGGGCGCTGTAGGCCTGTGTTGAATCAGACATAAGCGACATAGAAGTGGAAGTGCCGCATCTTCTACCTCCAGAGTTAACAGAGTTATTTGAAAGTGATAACGAGGATGAAGATTTCACTGGATTTTAGTTATTTGGAGTGACACGGGCGCTTTGGTTAACTTCTTCGCATGTTATTTATGCTATAGTTATCTGAATATCTTTTAATATGTTATGTTAACATACCAGGCACATTCTCAGTTGTGTCATGTAGCGTAAGCTAACCGTACAATTATTCAGCCTGTTGTTGCCTCCATTCTATTTTTATTTAAAATTGCCTTTCAAGATGACATGTCTGTTCTTGATGTTGTATATTATAAAATAAATTTCCCCCAAAAATGCGACTTATACTCCAGTGCGACTTATATATGTTTTTTCCTTCTTAAATATGCATGTTATGGCTGGTGCGACTTGTACTCTGGAGCGACTTATAGTCCGGAAAATACGGTAAATGTTTTTGTCTTGATTGTAAATTGTTGGTTGCATCTGATTTCCCAAAGATAATCAAGAACGGGTCAGGTAGTAAAGTAGACTTCATAATCCGTGATATAATTTTGAACACATCAGACAAAAAGGATGACGCTTTGGGACATGAAACAAATGCTTCCACATGCAGTGGATGGCTTTGACTAAACCTTTTTGTTTATGCACAAAAATGGAAACAAGTCAATACTTTTCTTTCCAATGCTGTTGTAAAACAGCAAGAAGAGCCACAGTATTGCTTGCAAAATGTAGTGGGCTCAGTAATGTACCTAGCCAGGTAAGGACTAGCATTAAGATGGCAACTTGATACAGTTACTAAAATCTAAATCTAAGGGTGATGTTGGTTTCTGTCGCTGGCTTTTACACGAAAAACATCAACATCTTATATAGATGGCATCTGCAGTGTAGAGGAATTTACAATCTCTGGTTCAGAGGAATTTCATATGAAAATTATAACTACCAGTAAACCAACAATAACTCTCACACAAGCAGCATTGGTCCGCTGAAGTATAAATGTATTGTACTTGACATTTGACAACAAAATCTTTAATCCAAACATCATCTCATTTGTCTTTTCCTCCTGTTTTTGTCCCCTTAGACCTCCATAAGCCACATGTCTCCATGGAGGAGGAAGCTTCTGCCGTCCAAAAGTTTTGTGACCAGGGGGGAAGGTCTTGTCATGACCAGGAGGAAGTAGAGCCACGGTGGACTGAAGAGGAACAGGTGGAACCAGATCCTCCCCTGATTGAAGATCAAGCCCCAGAACCTTCACTGATTAAAGAAGAAGATCCAGAAGCTCCTCTAATTGACGAACAGAGGGATAAAGGACCTGCATTGATTAAAGAAGAAGAAGAGCACCCAGAACCTCCATTGATTGAAGAACAGAGGGATGAAAAACCAAATGTGAAGCCTGAGTCTTCATGGGCTAAAGAGGAACAAAAGATGGAAACACTGATTGAAGAGCGGGGCGAACCAGCACCTCCATTGATTAAAGAGGAAGAAGGGGACCCAGAACCTCCATTGAATGAAGAACCAAATGTGAAGCCTGAGTCTTCCACTGAATCTCATACTGGTACAAAAAACAGTCTGTCTCACACCAGAACAAAAAAGAGTCGGCCTAATTGCGGTACAAAAAAAAAGTCTTTCAAATGTGACATTTGTGGAAAATCTTTAAAGAAGAATTATACATTAAAAAAGCATTACCAAACCCACACAGGTGAGAGACCTTTTACTTGTCAGACATGTGGAAAAGGTTTCTCTAGCAAGGGTAATTTAAATATTCACAAGAGAATTCACACAGGTGAGAGACCATATTCTTGTCAGACATGTGGAAAAACCTTTCACCAGATTGGTCATTTAAATATTCACAAGAGAATCCATACAGGTGAGAGGCCTTTTCCATGTCAGACATGTGGAAAATCTTTTTATAAAATTTGTGATTTAAATGTTCACAAGAGAACCCACACAGGTGAGAAACCTTTTACTTGTCAGATCTGTGGGAAAAGTTTCATTCGTAGTAGTCAATTAAATGTTCACAGGAGAATCCACACTGGTGAAAGGCCTTTTCCTTGTCAGACATGCGGAAGAAGTTTCTCACATCTTGGAAATTTAAATGTTCACAGGAGAACCCACACAGGAGAGAGACCTTTTCCTTGTCAGACATGTGGAAAAAAATTCCGTAGTAACCGTAATTTAAATGTTCATAGGAGAGTCCACACAGGTGAGAGACCTTTTTCTTGTCAGACATGTGGAAAAAGTTTTTTTCAGATTAGCCATTTAAATGTTCACAAGATAACCCACACAGGTTAGAGACCTTGTACTCGTGAGATGTGTAAAAAAAAAAAAAAGATCTCCAATAAACATTTTTTAATTGTTCACAAGCGAAAACACATATGCGAGCTCTCACAGGGATAATTTTTTTTCATTCCATTTCAGTACATAATATATTGACTACACTCAGGATAGAAGGAACATTTCAGCCAGTATAACAAAACATGTTTCTGAACAGGATTACAAACTATAGTCCAAATACATAGGAACCTCAAGTGATTCTTACCTAAAGAGACTTTGTATGTAAAACAATAATGTTTTGTTCTTTTCAGAGAACGTTTTCAGTAAACATTGAAAGAAGCAGCAAAAGCAAGTTAAGATGTAATTCCTATTACCACCACCACGAAAAAAAAATTCCAGCCTCAAGATTTATTTATCTTTTTACTTTAAGCCATGCTTAGTGCTGGACCTTCTGTTTTATTTATGGATTTCTCCCCTTGCCATCATGTTCTTCCATGCCTGTATTTAGTTGTTGTGCTGCAACAAATTTGTACATTTTATTCATTCCTCATAATTTTTCTTTATTCTTTACCTGAACCTGGGTCCTTCAACTTGCAAATCACGACACTGACCCATATGATCCTGACAAGTTTTATTTTGCTTAGAAATATTCATTAGGGGGTGCTCATCAAAGCCAAAAAAATCAGTCTGTAGAACTTCTACATATTTTAGATTTACAGACTTTAACACTGCTGTTCCGAGTAAATCAGTTTTATTGTCAAACAGTAAAGTTAGGCAAGGCAAGGCAAGTTTATTTATATAGCACTTTTCAGCAAAGGCAATTCAAAGTTACTGATCCTAAAACTATAAATGAAATATTTAAATAATATGACTAACAATTGTGTACATCAAAAGCTAAGGGGAAAGTTTCAGATTGGATAGCTCAACTAGACCTCCCTAAACTGAGTGAAGCAGCAAGAGAGGAAATGGAGGCTGATATCACAATTCAAGAGATTGTTAATACTATAAAATAATTTCTGAATGGTAAAGGTTCTGGACAAGATGGTTATGTTGTAGAGTTATATGAAAAATTCTCTGAGGCACTCGTTCCTCTCTTGCTCAGAATGTTTACCCACTCATTTGATATTAAAAAAAGTATCTGTCTATATGAATACCAATTTTTAACGTGCTCTGTTTGGTAGTGTGGCATTAAGAATTGCTGTCTTAATGCCAAAGTGAGCCCAACAGATTTACTATAGTGGAGCATTAGTACTCCGCTTTATACACACTTATACATTCATACATGCATATATGTATGCATATATGCTTGTCTTCATTTAGCTCCACCATCATTCAATAGTACTACAAGCACTGGTGCAGCACTAACAGGGTAGATAAATGCTGATATAAGTATGTTTTGTGTAACTTAACCGTTCAAGCTTTAACTTTAGAATTAACTCATCCAGGTAATGTAAATTGTCCGCTACAGCACCCTCTAGCTTCCTTAGTTACTGAATTGAGTATTATTTCCAGGAGAAATAATTCTATTCATAAAAAACAAGTATCCTAAAGGTTATTGATTTTTATCAAGTAAATCATTCCTTAAAATGTTATTTCTTTAAGTAAATTTTGTCTAACTCAGCATTTTCATTGTGACTAGGTTGAACATATACAGTATCATAGGTTGTTCTAAACTAGTTCAGCTAAATTAACTTCATTTCATTTTCTTTAAAATTAACTTTAGTTGTCTACCTTAGATTCACCAAATCATTCTTTTGGTCATGGTTTTCAACCATTTTTATTTGTCCTTTTGATATTGTGTGTGTACATAGTCCCTTAACTCCAGCCTAGTAGAGAGGATTTTTTGATTGAAATGTAGTGTTAAGTTAGATAAACAGCATTCTATAGTGGTGTTGCCTGGATGTTAATTTTTCTGTTAATAAATTCTTGTCCTTGAAGAGAAGTTGTCACTCATTTATTCTATGTGTGCAGAATCATCTTTTCAACTATTGTCTTAATATCAGCTGTTTGGGCTGATGTTAGGACAGCTTGATTTTGTGGCAGCGTTTGTGAAACCAGTTGGTCGTGCAATGCGGTACCGCGCGCGAGCTATTTTTAGAAACACAACGTCACGATGACGTCACATCACGTGGTACGCAGTAGGGCAAGCTTGCATAGTCCGCCGCTGTTTCGCTGTAAAAGAGACGTGCGTTACCCTTGGTTTTACTCGGTAAACGACTGCTTTTCCCAAATCTAAAACCATGGTTTTTAAACATTGTTGCTATGGAACGTGCAACAGCGACTCGAGGTACGCTGATCGGCCGTATATGAAGGATGTTTTCTTCAAGACTGCCAAGGAGAAATGTGTACGCTTGGAACACCGGGGCGGTCGGCCTACACAACAGTTCAACCCGGAAAAAGTTACCAAATTCAAGTACATATGTAGCAAGCATTTTGTCGGAGGAAAGGGCACAACCGAAGAACATCCTGACCCAATTCCAGCGACATCAAGTCAAGGTAAGAGTATTTTGGTGGCCGACATGTTAATAAAGTAGCGCCTGCTACCATGACAGCATATAGGCTATCATGGTAGCAGGCGCTAACATGATAGCCTGCTACCAGGATAGCATATAGGCTATCATGGTAGCAGGCGCTAACATGATAGCCTGCTACCATGATAGCATATAGGCTATCATGGTAGCAGGCGCTAACATGATACCCTGCTACCAGGATAGCTTACTCAAAAACATTTCAAATGAGACAAACATTAAACATATACCGATTCCTGGACGGTGATTGCAAACAACAACAACAACAAAAAAAAAACAGCCGACGCTGCCATGATCGCTGCGCAGGAAAAAAAAAAACAAAGCTTACCGTTCATCAACTCGGCCAGTTTTCCAGTCTTTTTAAGCCCTCGAACCTCAAGCCATCGTTTGAGCTGAAGGTTGGTGTGTTCTTCGACAGTGCGACCAGTAATCCGTGTGCCTGGGACATCGTCTTGGGAAAGTTTAACGGCTGTAAAGTCGGTCATATCTGTTATCCGTGCGTTCTCTCCTGTATGCGTTCTCTCCTGTATGCCCTACCTAAGCGGCAAAAGGGGCGTTGCTCTTGAGACGGTGACGTCACGTGCGCGGTACCGCATTGGCAGGTTGCCAGTTCAATGACCCAACCGTCTCAATGGTTGTGTCCACTTCACCCGAATTGCCTGCTGAATGTGGTCAAAGGGCTCAGTGGTGCTGATGTGTGGCTGTGGCTGTTAACATAGCTCCCCACCATCAGTGGGTGTGAATGGGTGACTGACTGTGGTGTAAGGTGCCTTGGGGTCGGCAGACTAGTTAAAGCACTATACAAGTACCTGGGCAGCATCAGGTGTTCTCCTTGACACCGTAAATAAAACAGATTGCTGGCTGATATTTGACTCTAATCAAACAGGATTAAGGTGACTTTAAAGCATGAGCATTTCAAGGATAATCAGGGTCCATCTGAATACCCTCGTGATGCTCCTTGCCATGCTTTTATACCCTGCTTGCTTGCATTTTTTACTTTTAAATTTCTTATCTAGCCAAAACTACAGAAAAGTAGTTTTGGCTAGATACTGTTGATTAAATAGGATGAAACAACCTTTTAAGGATTCTTTCTTAATTGGACTACTTTTGTTTTTTAAAGGATTTCCCCGTGTTATTTTAATCACATCTAAGAGAATGACTAACTGACGTCAGCTAGCCAGCCCAACATGCTTCCCTTCACCACAGAGGATTTTGACAAGCAAGCAACCGAGGGAGGTAGAACATACTGCAATTATGGGAATCCCTCTAAAAAACAGCTTTGCTCCCCTTTTATAGGACGCTGACTCTCAGGAACACAGACTATTTCTGGACAACAGTCTCAGGTATGTGAACAGTCCTAGACAGTGTCCTAATGTGCCAGTCACCATACCATGAACAGTAATAATAACTCAGGATGCAGTAACTGAGAAATCTGTTTATTCGAAGGATTGTTTATTACTAATTTATGAAAACTGATTTTTTCTTTTTAATTCTGATTTAATGGCTATAGGGTAGTTCACACGTGACGTCACGCGTGACGTCAGCGCTACATCCGGGTCCCGCGGGTAGGCAAAAACAGAGCTGCTCTCGTCTACTACATGAGAAAACGGGTGATTTAGAGCGTACTTTTAGTTCGTTTATTTTTGGAATCTAAACAATGCCTACGACTTGTTGTGCTCCCGGTTGCACACAGAGGCATTCCAATCGTTAGGTGGATATCGTGTGGGGGGGAAAAAAAGCTTTTCAACAATGACCACAAGATGGCGGCATTGTGCTGAGTCTGAATCACAGTCTGGAGAGCGCAACAGAGTATAGAGTTTAAAGGCATACTATGCAACATTTTTCAGTTAATTAATGTGTTCCATACTGTTTTGGATGATTAAATGAGTCATTTTAGGTCAAACAAAGGTTTTCTCGGCCGCCCTGGTGGTCTGTGGGGTAAATACCGCACTTGCAATTGCAAGAGCTCTCGGCCCGCACACACAGAAGTCTCACTTTACGGCGAGAACTCCATGTGTTTTTGCCCTGCCATTCACTATATGCACGCGCGAAAGCGGCCGCGGCTTGGCGAGGCGGTGGCGGTAGCGTCTCACCAACATAAAAAAAAAAGAAAAAATAATAATAATAAAACTGGCAAGGCGGCGGCGGCGGCCGCGGCTTGGCGAGGCGGCGGCTGCGGCTTGGCGAGACGGTGGCGGTAGCGTAAAAAAACATAAAAAAATAAAATAAATTAAAAAAATAATAATAATAATAAAACTGGCGAGGCGGCGGCGGCCGCGGCTGGGCGAGGCGGCCGCCGGGAAGCTTGATGTTCATACCTTCACTGTGTTAGTCATTGTTTGTACTGCCGTTTTTTCCACTTTTCGTTGTGTTCGCCTGTCTGCTAAGCTCAAAACAACCGCGCCTGTCTTGATGGAGAAACCTGAACAGCTGAGCATCTTTACGACAGTGCACTTTTACTCTCGCTGGAAAATCAACCCCGGTTGCATAGTATACCTTTAACTAGTCATAAAGCTTGAGATATTAATATAAATGAATATTAGTTGTAAAATAGGTTACACAGACATACAGGGTGGAATAAAAGAGCAACAAGCTGATTCATGTCTTCACCTATATTAGAGAATGCAATACATCTGAGGATAGTAGGAAGGCTATAGAATGAAAACAAGCACTGCAACACTTATATAATATTTCACTGTAAAAGTATTATGTGTTAATATCTGCTTCATCAATGTCATTTAAAAAAAGTTCAGACCTAAGACTGACAATGTTGTCTGTTGGTTGTTGCTGCATATCTGCTACCCCTCTTCAGTCCAGCAGGGGGCGGTAAACGGACCAATCAGCTGGTTTGTCTCAGCGTGACGATCAGCGGAAGTAAAACTAAAAGTCTCCAGCTGCACCGTGTGTGGACCACTGAGCTATATAATACACTGGAGTGCTGATTTTGCCGAAAAACTGAAGTCACTGGCCGCCATCTTGCTCCTCCCTACTCTCACAGAATCCCATAGGATTTGGTTGCAACAACAAGCAGTTTTCTGGCAGTGTGAAAACGTTTCACAGGTAATTCTACAGACAGTGGATATACTAACATTCTCACCTACTGGGAAATAGACCCCTTGCAACCACGTGACTCCGTTACCCAGAATCCCTTGCGTGGCGGCCATATTGGTTGGCACGCCATTTGACAAAATGACGAGTTCTCCAGGTATTTTTCTTCTTTAGATAACGTATCACAAGATCGTTTTAAGAGTAAGTTGATGGTTGATGGTATCAGATTGCCAGATCCACACAGCAAAAGCCTGAAGGGACGGAGCGAGTTTGTGAAATGCTGGCCAAGGGTTTCGTACCGCGACACAGCTGCTTTATAAACACGGCAGGCCAGTACGGACAAGAGAGCACGAAAGCCATGAAACCACTGGACGGCTACAATTATTTTATATTAGGAAAAAGGCTCCAGCAACGCCCGCGACGCCATGAGGGATTAAGAGGGTCAGAAAATGGATGGATGGATGTTCAGACATGTTTGGCTCTCCGGCCCGTGTTAAGGCCCATTCATACCCTACGTTTGGCCTACACGTCCGTATTTCTGTCCGTGCGTTCTATCCGTTGACTCCTTCATACCTCCGTCCGTTGAGGCGCGCAATAACCAATATTCCCTCTAGGTGGCAGTGCTGGGCGCCAATGATTCGTCACTGATCAAACACGGCGACGGTCCAATACGTGATTTTGTTGTATTTGCTCCGTAAGTAAACTTTTTGTTTGTCCCTGTGCCCCGGACACGAGACATCATATATGTGGGTAGTTGCGGACAAGCTCCGCAAATTGTTCCTCGAATCCCGCCATTGTTTAAAGCCCAGAATTACAACCTTCTTCGTGATTTTGTTGACATTTTGTACTACAAACTCAATAGCGCCCCCACCGTTTCCGGTAGTATTGCTCCGGATTGATCCGTTTCGTCCGTAAGCGTAAGCTCCCAATTTTCGTGTCAAAGTACGGACGAAATCGACGGTTAGAACGTATGAAACACTCCACACGTATCCGTATCCGTCTTTTACGTGAGGTATGAATGGGCCTTTACGATCGTAACACGGGCCGGAGAGCCGCCGCTGTCTGCTGCTTCAGACAGCGGCGGCTCTCCGGCCCGTGTAGCGATCGCTATAGCAGCCGCCGTAGCGCCGCTGTCTGAAGCAGCAGACAGCGGCTGGAGCAGGCTTCTGCTCCAGACAGCGGCGGCGGCTTCTCCGGGCCGTGTAGGGATCGCTACCTCCCCTCCGCCGCTATTTAAGTAGAACAATGAATAGAGCAGAATTAAGTTGTATTTACCGGAGATGAAGTGTAGACTGCAAATTCTCTCGTAGTATGATGCGCGAGAGAATTAAATGTTCACAGGAGAACATTTTCTCATGTTCAGGGGGGGCTTAAAACTTTTAAAATGTCAAATGTCATATACTTTTATGTTATGTTCTAAAACTATTAAGTAATGAGAAAGTCATATTATAAATATATATATATATATATATATATATATATATATATATATATATATATATATATAAACATTTATAAATATATAAATAACAATATACAAGAACATATATTTACATATTTGTATACATATATATACATATACACACATGTATATATATTTAATATGAATAACATGTAAAATATTTGAGCAGCTAATTTCCTAGTAGTTGATAGTGTTAGTACATCCACTGACTGTAGAATTACCTGTGAAACGTTTTCACTCAGCCAGAAAACTGCTTGTTGTTGCAACCAAATCCTGTGGGATTCTGTGAGAGTAGGGAGTAGCAAGATGGCGGCCAGTGACTTCAGATTTTCGGCAAAATCAGCACTCCAGTGTATTATATAGCTCAGTGAGTGTACCGCACAGACATATATACGTAGACGCGTCATAGGGCGCAGGTTCGCACGTCAACGTCACCGCCATATTGTATGTGGCAGAAAAAAGTTGAGTTCTGTTATTGTGAACGTGGATCAGAGAAGATGCCTCATTCCTGTGCTGCAATAAATACACACACACACACACACACACACACACACACACACACACACACACACACACACACACACACATATATATATATATATATATATATATATATATATATATATATATATATATAAATTTTTTGTATGTGTTATGAATATACGGATCAATTTGTTAATTGATCTAAACATTGTGGTCTTCGTTATTTCATAAAACCGTTATTTCATAAAACCGTGTCACATGTGAACCTTTAGGAACAGACTTTTTGGGTGAGTATTAAAGAGGTAAAAATAATAATATGAGAAAAAAAAGTCCTAGGTCAATAAAGTAAAAATAAACAAACAAACACAAAAGTGATAATGTTATGATAAAAACATCATATTATGAGAATTAAGGGGGAACATTTCTAGAATAATCACAGTTTGCAGAATTATTTCACTCCTGGAGTAGGCCAGGTTAGATTATTTTAAATATTTTTATTCTTTAGGAGAATAAATTCAGGAGAATGAAGCTGAAGGGACACGAAAATAAACTTGTAACATTACAAAAAAAATACTACGAATACAAAGTATATTCAGAGATTAAAGTCCCTCTGATACTGTTTAAGTGACTGAGTAACTGCAGATTTGCCACATTTAAGATGGCGGACGCTCTGACGCATCGCAGCATAGGCAGAACCCGCCCAATGACGCGTCTACTCTTATATTATGTCTATGGTGTACCGTAGATCGTCACTAGGAGGCGAGGAACCGCGCAAGCGTGATGTGTAAATGGCCATAAGAACCAAGCTCGGGCCGAACTCGGCATAGATCGGTTAAAAAAGGGAAGTGTAAATGGTGCTATAATGTTTGTCTCGTTTAGCTCTCCCATTGTTCGATAGTGCTATGTTTATATCAGTAATAGGGAAGAATATTGTGTGACTGTAGGGTTACTCCTCAAGCTAATGACCTGTCGCTACAGCGCCCTCTAGCTTCCCGGAGAAATAATTGCGTTAATACAATCAAGTGTCTAAAGATTATTGATTTTTTTCTTACTCAAATCATTCTTTATGTGCCTGAATGTTTTGTCACATGGGAACTATGTATGGTAATTATGTGGTGCATTCCCCACTGTCCTTAAAGGTTTTGTTGTTCTTTTTGTATAAAAGCAAAATTTTGCTGTTAGAACTTCCCCTCCTTTGAGATGAAGCACTACAAACTAATTTTAGAGAAACCGTGTGATGCATACAGTACAGAATCTCCAGGAACAACCAGCTTGATCCATGGGACAGTCATCAGTGTAATTATATTAATGATCACTTATTTTGTACCCACAGACTTATAAATGCCGGGGGGTGTCAAGTCATAATCAGGAGGAAGCAAAACCTCATTGGACTGAAGAGAAGCTGATGAAACCAGATCCTTCTTTGATTGAAAAACAGAAGTACCCAGAACCTCCACTGCTTAAAGGAGAGAATCCAGATCCTCCTCTGACTGAAGAGCATAGGGAACTAGCACCTCCATGGATTAAAGGAGAGGACCCAGAACCTCCTCTGAATGAGGAAGAAGATGATAAACTAGATTCTTCAAGCCTTAAGCGTGAACAGCAGGTAGCAGAACATTTACCAACTAAACAGGACCAGAAGGATGTCTGTAGCGGTCAGGAGGGACAGTGGCTTGTCCAGAACCAGGTCATTCTTCTAATTGGGACTTCTACTCATCAGGAAAGGCAGGAAGAACCAAGCAGCTTTCCATTCATATATCTCCTGTAGTTTTGACCAGAGATCAAGAAGGAAGCAGCTCCATTGTGACAGAAAGTCAGTCTCATATTGATGCAAAGAAAACATCTTTCAAATGTGACATTTGTGGCACATCTTTGAATTTTAAGTCTCAGTGGGAGAAGCATTACAGAACCCACACTGGAGAAAAACCATTTACGTGTCAGACATGTGGAAGAAGTTTCACTCTTATTGGTAGTTTAAATGTTGACAAGAGAAGAACAAATACCTGGGTGTTCACGTCAATAATAAACTGGACTGGACTCATAACACCGACGCTCTGTATAAGAAGGGCCAGAGCCGCCTCCACCTCCTGAGGCTGAGGTCCTTTGGAGTGAGCAGGCCTCTGCTTAAGACCTTCTATGACTCTGTGGTGGCCTCAGCCCTCCTCTACGCTGTCGTCTGCTGGGCTCCTGGCTGCGCAGAGCGGGACAGAAAGAGGCTGAATAAGCTGGTGAGGAAGGCCACTTCTGTCCTGGGCTGATCTCTGGACTCTGTGGAGGAAGTAGCTGAGAGGAGGGTGTTGTCCAAGCTCACATCCATCATGGACAACACCTTCCACCCCCTGCACCAGACTGTAGAGGAGCTGAGCAGCTCCTTCAGTGCAAGACTTAGACATCCTGTCTCTAAAAAGGAGCGCTACCACAGGTCATTCATTCATGCTGCTACCAGATTATACAATGCTGCACTATGACTGTGACCACAACTGCAACAACTAATGTGCAATGACTAATGTGCAATAATCTATTTAATACACTGTACTACAACCCGTGCAATAATTCTGAAAGAAGTGACTTCTGCTGCTATCAACACCTGAACATATGTCAGTAGTACACATGTATGTATTTATGTATGCACAGATGTATGCACGTATGTATATGCACATATATACGTGTAGGTACGTATGTATGTAGGCGTATAGGTATATGTATATATATATAAGTATATATATATTAATAGACCACTATGCATGTAAATAAGACATCATATGCCCATTCCTATTTCTTTTTGTATTTTTTGGTATTCTTTTTGATCCATTATATATATATGAAGATTCACTGTATATAACTGAATGCACCTTTTCTACTCTGCACCTTCTTGTATGAGCCGATGTGACGAGTGAATTTCTCCATTGTGAGATCAATAAAGACTATCTTATCTTATCTCTTATCTTCCGCGTTGGCGGACGTGGGTTACTGACCTGGTAGCTGTGCTGCCGCTGGATGGGTCTAGGGTGGGTCCGGGGCTCCTGGAGTGTGTTGTCCTTTGGCGGCTCTACCGGGCCCTCTGGTGTGCTGGGGAACCTTGGGGCCTGTTAAGCTGTGAGGGCGGTACCCCCCCTTCACAGACATTAACATCTGATGGCAGGGGCTGTCCCCACTGGGGGTGGGGGGGCTGTTCCCGGTTTGCGGTCGGTTCTCAGGCCCTGCGGCCTGTCCCGGACCCCTCTGGCTATGGGGGTGCAGCTGGCGGAGCCTCCCTCTCCGGGTGGATTTTCGGAGAACCGGGATGCCTATTGGAGTAAGCGGGGGAGCTGGCTTCCTGGATGAACATGATGCTCCCCGGTCCTTTCCCACTATCTCCAGACACCTCCCTCTGCCTGCTACATCACGCTGCCACATATGTAGGACTTGAAGGGTGGGGACGTCGCCGGGGAGCAGGTCTTTCTGTCCGGTGATGTCCCTGACCCGAATTTGATTATACATCTTAGACACTTTCATAACTCTCATAACACACACACACACACACACACACACACACACACACACACACACACACATATATATATATATATATATATATATATATATATATATATATATATATATATATATATATATATATATACATTAGAATTATTTTATTATTCTTTGTTTTATTTTATTTATGATATTCATTGCATTTATCACGCATTTACTCATTGCTATTAATTTTAAGATTTGAATTTATTCAGATATTAAAGTGTTGTTCAGATGACTAATCTTTCTCTCCTATGATACAGAGTAAGGCTTTGTGAAGAGAAACTCTCATGATAAAAGTTGTTTTTGCAGCACTATCTGCAACTGTGATTAATTGCACTTAACCATCTGTGGTAACTCCTTTCCCTAACAACTGAATTCTCAATTGTTCTGTATAACTGAACTGCTAGTTTGTGATGTTGAAGGTCAAATTGCAGTTTGCTTCCCAGGGAAAATAAAAAGGGGAAGCACGGATGCACTTCAGAGCGATGGGGGACACATGCCTGAGTGTGTTCCTGGCGTTCTCCTTGCAAGAGAAGATCTGTTGTCTTTTCTTTTTGTGCTGCTTTAATGAATGTTTTAGGTGTTTGAACCTGACATGACTCTGGTTGATTGGCCCGTTCGGTTCATGCTGGCCCCACTTATCTCTGGGTGGGTGGGTGAGTGGGTCCTAGGTGTGGGGGTCAGGACCAGAGCATGGACCAGGAAAGTTGTGGAATTCCCCCCCATCTTGATTTTAGGGTTCACTTACTGGGTCTGAGGGCTGGGTGCCCCTTTAGGGTGCAAGCACCTGGACCTGGGAATATAGGGTGTGTGTGGTAAGTGTAAAGCGTCCTATTTGTTTTTAGGAGTATCTGCGTGTGGGGGCACTAGGGTGGGAACGAGTGAATGTCACTGTGTATGAGGCCTTCTGTTTATTTGTCAGGTTGGGTTTGTACTGCCCCCACTCCCATGACATCTCAGGTCTCCACCAAGTGTGCAGCCCCTCCTCCCATCCTGCTCCCCTCCGCTGGCTGCCACCTTGGCCTAGTGGTGCATCTGTGGTAGTCAATGTACGGGGCTGGATGCTCGGGCAGGTGCCGAATCCCTTCTGGTGGCTTGTGCGACCTAACTTCCCAGTGGCTCGGACGGGGCCCCCACCGGAGGGAGGGGCACCCCTGTGGCCTCGGGTTCCTGGAGCCCATGGCCAGATCCGCTCCGCTGTAGCTGGCTGCCGGTGGAATCCACGGGCTCCTCCCTGTGGCTCCCCGGGGCTTTGGCATTGTGGCTGTTTTCTGGTGTTCCTGGGGACCGTCTTCCTCTTCCCTTGGTTGGGGATGGCAGATTTCCTGGGTTTGGCCCCTCTTGGGCACCTTTGCTGTGGAGATCCATTGCTATGGCGAAAGCAGTAAGGCTCCACTTGTAAACAGGGTTCCCACAGGGTTCCCACATAACATAAAATGGTGAACATAAAATTCAAGGACCTTTCAATGACTTTCCAGGACCAATTTCCTCAAATTCAAGGACCACACGTGGCGGCATTTACCTACTGTGACCGCTGAATGGGTTATCATATTTTAATACAATGCAAATTCAATAAAAGACTAAATGGCATAGAAGTTGTTGGTTCAGAAGCAATGCAAGAAAGTGGACTTAATTTATAGCCTACATTGATATTGATTATATTCATAGCCTACATTTATATCCACAGTACATGGCTATGCCATACTACATTATATATAAGATGTACATTAGTCTACCGTTTCATGGAATTTTATGGAAAAAAGTGCAGCATTGAAATGTTCAGAATTACATCAATTTGTTTCACTTACTTTCATCTTTGATTAAGCTAGTTTTTGACTTTGACTCTGAAAAGTCGCTAAATATAGCGACAAAGTCGCTGAGTTGGCAACACTGCGTGAATGTAACCTATTATACGCACGTAGGCCTAAACCGTAGCCTACCAACTAACGAAGAAGAACGAACATACTTTTGCAAATTAAAAGTCTGCGGAATCAACATAATCTTAAAAGATCGTGTGGTAGTAAAATAATGACACGAGTCGTCATCCGTGTGAACTTTCAACCCCACAAAAAAATTCAAGGACTTTCAAGGACAAGGTGTTTTTTTGGCTGTTTTCAAGAACTTTCAAGGGCCTTGGATTTATTTTTTCAGATTCACAAACTTTCAAGGCTTTCAAGGACCCGTGGGAACCCTGTGTAAAAGTAAAATTTCTTGGGCTCTTTTGGCATTAAGACAACAATTCTTATCGCCACATTGCTAGACAGGACACTATTAAAAAAAAACACACACACACAAAAAACGTGAATACTGACAATAGTGGTTTATTCTGAACTGTTGCTTTCCAGATGCTGCCTTGAGGCTCTTCTTCCTAAAAAGCGACCTTCTTCTTATTCTAACATCTCATGAGTCCTGCTTCTGTATAACACTTCCCATAAAAGTATTTGATTGTTCTTTATTTGTTCCCCGTTTTATCCCAACATAAAGCTCACAGTATACATAAAACCCTCTAGTTTCATGGTACCAGACATGACTGGTTTAACCAAAATGTATGTATTTGTAGAGATCAACTAAGTCTGCCTTGTCTGAAAGCACTTTAAATGTCTTTATGTGTTTTTAGCAAGGTCTAAAACCCTATTTATTTGTGCAAAACTAGTTTGGCAAATTGTTTTAGAAACTTTCAGAGACAGCGAAAAACTATACTCTGTGTGAGAACTACGTATAAAACCTCATTTAAATCTGACTTGGTCTACAAACGCAGCGATCAGGTTTATAGAAAATACTTTACTCCAATCCGAACGGCAGCAGCAGGTCTGTTGTGGAAAACTAAAAGGAAACATTGTAATATTTATATTTTCAAATCTATGTAAAATAAAAAATGACTACTTCTGACTTTTGTGTTTACATTTCATGTGAATATTCAACTTGCTGCCTTGTGTGAAGCTTTTGTCACATATTTCACAAGGAAAAGGTCTCTCGCCTGTGTGGATTCTCCTGTGAACATTTAAAGTATTAATACGAGAGAAACGTTTTCCACATGTCTGACAAGAATAGGGTCTCTCACCTGTATGGATTCTCTTATGACCCATTAAAGTACTCCTGTCAGAGAAACATTTTCCACATGTCTGACAAAGAAAAGGCTTCTCGCCGGTGTGGATTCTTATGTGAACTTTTAAATAACTAAAATATGAGAAACTTTTTCCACATGTCTGACAAGGAAAAGGTCTCTCACCTGTGTGGGATCGATAATGCCGTTTCAGTTCAGTTACTGGTCGCACTGTCGAACAACACATCAACCTTCAGCTCAAACGATAGCTTGAGGTTCGAGGGCTTAAAAAGACTGGAAAACTGGCCGAGTTGATAAACGGTAAGCTTTGTTTTTTTTTCCTGCGCGGCGATCATGGCAGCGTCGGCCGTTTTTTTTTTTTGTTGTTGTTTGCAATCACCGTCCAAGAATGGGTATATGTTTAATGTTTGTCTCATTTGAAATGTTTTTGAGTAAGCTATCCTGGTAGCAGGCTATCATGTTAGCGCCTGCTACCATGATAGCCTATATGCTGTCATGGTAGCAGGCGCTACTTTATTAACATGTCGGCCACCAAAATACTCTTACCTTGACTTGATGTCGCTGGAATTGGGTCAGGATGTTCTTCGGTTGTGCCCTTTCCTCCGACAAAATGCTTGCTACATATGTACTTGAATTTGGTAACTTTTTCCGGGTTGAACTGTTGTGTAGGCCGACCGCCCCGGTCCCAGCGCACACATTTCTCCTTGGCAGTCTTGAAGAAAACATCCTTCATATGCGGCCGATCAGCGTAACTCGAGTCGCTGTTGCACGTTCCATAGCAACAATGTTTAAAAACCATGGTCTTAGATTTGGAAAAAGCAGTCGTTTACCGAGTAAAACCTAGGCTAACGCACGTCTCTTTTACAGCAAAACAGCGGCGGGTTTCTGGAGTTTGCCCCACTGCGTACCACGTGATGTGACGTCATCGTGACGTTGTGTTTCTAAAAATAGCTCGCGCGCGGTACCCCATTGCTGTCTTAATGCCAAAGTGAGCCCCAACAGATTTACTATAGTGGAGCATTAGTGCTCCGCTTTATACACACTTATACATTCATACATGCATATATATATGCTTGTCTTCATTTAGCTCCACCATCATTCAATAGTACTACAAGCACTGGTGCAGCACTAACAGGGTAGATAAATGCTGATATAAGTATGTTTTGTGTAACTTAACCGTTCAAGCTTTAACTTTAGAATTAACTCATCCAGGTAATGTAAATTGTCCGCTACAGCACCCTCTAGCTTCCTTAGTTACTGAATTGAGTATTATTTCCTGGAGAAATAATTCTATTCATAAAAATCAAGTGTCCTAAAGGTTTTTATTAAGTAAATCATTCTTTAAAATGTTATTTCCTCAAGTAATATTTTGTCTAACTCAGCATTTTCATTGTGACTAGGTTGAACATAT
This sequence comes from Fundulus heteroclitus, assembly GCF_011125445.2. Classification (NCBI taxonomy): domain Eukaryota; kingdom Metazoa; phylum Chordata; class Actinopteri; order Cyprinodontiformes; family Fundulidae; genus Fundulus; species Fundulus heteroclitus. The sequence goes on along the minus strand of NW_023396835.1, from coordinate 2,660,235 downwards.
ACAGTATCATAGGTTGTTCTAAACTAGTTCAGCTAATTTAACTTCATTTCATTTTCTTTAAAATGAAGTTTAGTTCTCTACCTTAGATTCATCAAATCATTCTTTTGGTCATGGTTTTCAACCATTTTTATTTGTCCTTTTGATATTGTGTGTGTGTGTACATAGTCCCTTAACTCCAGCCTAGTAGAGAGGATTTGTTGATTGAAATGTAGTGTTAAGTTAGATAAACAGCATTCTATAGTGGTGTTGTCTGGATGTTCATATTTCTGTTAATAAATTCTTGTACTTGAAGAGAAGTTGTCACTCATTTATTCTATATGTGTGCAGAATCATCTTTTCAACTATTGTCTTAATATCAGCTGTTTGGGCTGATATTAGGACAACTTGATTTTGTGGCAGCGTTTGTGAAACCAGTTGGTCGTGCAATTGGCAGGTTGCCAGTTCAATGACCCAACCGTCTCAATGGTTGTGTCCACTTCACCCGAATTGCCTGCTGAATGTGGTCAGAGGGCTCAGTGTGGCTGTGGCTGTTAACATAGCTCCCCACCATCAGTGGGTGTGAATAGGTGACTGACCATGGTGTAAGGTGCCTTGGGGTCGGCAGACTAGTTAAAGCGCTATACAAGTACCTGGGCAGCATCATGTGTTCTCCTTGACACCGTAAATAAATAAAACAGAGACGGACTACTTTTGTTTTTTAAAGGATTTCTCTGTGTTATTTTAATCACATCTAAGAGAATGACTAACTGACGTCAGCTAGCCAGCACAACATGCTTCCCTTCACCACAGAGGATTTTGACAAGCAAGCAACCGAGGGAGGGAGAACATACTGCAATTATGGGAATCCCTCTAAAAAACAGCTTTGCTCCCCTTTTATAGGACGCTGACTCTCAGGAACACAGACTATTTCTGGACAACAGTCTCAGGTATGTGAACAGTCCTAAACAGTGTCCTAATGTGCCAGTCACCAAGCCATGAACAGTAATAATAACTCAGGATGCAGTGACTGAGAAATCTGTTTATTCGAAGGATTGTTTATTACTAATTTATGAAAACTGATTTTTTTTTTATTCTGATTTAATGGCTATATACTATTAGGTGGATATCGTGTGGGGGGAAAAAAGCTTTTCAACAATGACCACAAGAAGGCGGCATTGTGCTGAGTCTGAATCACAGTCTGGAGAGTGCAACAGAGTGTAGAGTTTAACTAGTCATAAAGCTTGAGATATTAATATAAATGAATATTAGTTGTAAAATAGGTTACACAGACATACAGGGTGGAATAAAAGAGCAACAAGCTGATTCATGTCTTCACCTATATTAGAGAATGCAATACATCTGAGGATAGTAGGGAGGCTAGCATGAAAACAAGCACTGCAACACTTATATAATATTTCCCTGTAAAAGTATTATGTGTTAATATCTGCTTCATCAATGTCATTTAAAAAAAGTTCAGACCTAAGACTGACAATGTTGTCTGTTGGTTGTTGCTGCATATCTGCTACCCCTCTTCAGTCCAGCAGGGGGCGGTAAACGGACCAATCAGCTGGTTTGTCTCAGCGTGACGATCAGCGGAAGTAAAACTAAAAGTCTCCAGCTGCACCGTGTGTGGACTCAGCAGGAAGACGGTTGTGTTTGTCGTGTCTCCGCTGAAAATTTCCGTAGTTTCAGCAACAATGTCTTCAGTTCAGCATTTGAGCATCGTGGTCACAATTATGACCAAGCAAAACTTCCTGAATGTTACGGGTGCCGCCATTTTGATTTGCTTGATTCCCCCTTCAATCCTAGAGAGCAGTAGTGTACCGTAGATCGTCACTAGGAGGCGAGGAACCGTGCAAGCGTGATGTGTAAATGGCCATAAGAACCAAGCTCGGGCCAAACTCGGCATGGATCGGTTAAAAAAGGGTAGTGTAAATGGTGCTATAATGTTTGTCTTGTTTAGCTCTCACATTGTTCGATAGTGCAATGTTTATCAGTAATAGGGAAGAATATTGTGTGACTGTAGGGTTACTCCTCAAGCTAATGACCTGTCGCTACAGCACCCTCTCGCTTCCCGGAGAAATAATTGCGTTAATACAATCAAGTGTCTAAAGAGTATTGATTTTTTTCTTAAATCATTCTTTATGTGCCTGAATGTTTTGTCACATGGGAACTATGTATGGTAATTGTGTGATGCATTCCCTACTGTCCTTAAAGGTTTTGTGTTCTTTTTGTTTAAAAGCAAAATTTTGCTGTTAGAACTTCCCCTCCTTTGAGATGAAGCACTACAAACTAATTTTAGAAGAACCGTGTGATGCATACAGTACAGAATCTCCAGGAACAACCAGCTTGATCCATGGGACAGTCATCAGTGTAATTATATTAATGATCACTTATTTTGTCCCCACAGACTTATAAATGCCAGGGGGGATGTCAAGTCATAATCAGGAGGAAGCAAAACCTTATTGGACTGAAGAGAAGCTGATGAAACCAGATCCTTCTTTGATTGAAAAACAGAAGTACCCAGAACCTCCACTGCTTAAAGGAGAGGATCCAGATCCTCCTCTGACTGAAGAGCATAGGGAACTAGCACCTCCATGGATTAAAGAAGAGGACCCAGAACCTCCTCTGAATGAGGAAGAAGATGATAAACTAGATTCTTCAAGCCTTAAGCATGAACAGCAGGTAGCAGAACATTTACCAACTAAACAGGACCAGAAGGATGTCTGTAGCGGTCAGGAGGGACAGTGGCTTGTCCAGAACCAGGTCATTCTTCTAATTGGGACTTCTACTCATCAGGAAAGGCAGGAAGAACCAAGCAGCTTTCCATTCATATACCTCCTGTAGTTTTGACCAGAGATCAAGAAGGAAGCAGCTCCATTGTGACAGAAAGTCAGTCTCATATTGATGCAAAGAAAACATCTTTCAAATGTGACATTTGTGGCACATCTTTGAATTTTAAGTCTCAGTGGGAGAAGCACTACAGAACCCACACTGGAGAAAAACCATTTACGTGTCAGACATGTGGAAGAAGTTTCACTCTTATTGGTAGTTTAAATGTTGACAAGAGAAGAACAAATACCTGGGTGTTCATGTCAATAATAAACTGGACTGGACTCACAACACCGACGCCCTGTATAAGAAGGGCCAGAGCCGCCTCCACCTCCTGAGGAGGCTGAGGTCCTTTGGAGTGAGCAGGCCTCTGCTTAAGACCTTCTATGACTCTGTGGTGGCCTCAGCATTCCTCTACGCTGTCGTCTGCTGGGCTCCAGGCAGCACAGAGCGGGACAGAAAGAGACTGAATAAGCTGGTGAGGAAGGCCACTTCTGTCCTGGGCTGCACTCTGGACTCTGTGGAGGAAGTGGCTGAGAGGAGGGTGTTGTCCAAGCTCACATCCATCATGGACAACACCTTCCACCCCCTGCACCAGACTGTAGAGGAGCTGAGCAGCTCCTTCAGTGCAAGACTTAGACATCCTGTCTCTAAAAAGGAGCGCTACCACAGGTCATTCATTCATGCTGCTACCAGATTATACAATGCTGCACTATGACTGTGACCACAACTGCAACAACTAATGTGCAATGACTAATGTGCAATAATCTATTTAATACACTGTACTACAACCCGTGCAATAATTCTGAAAGAAGTGACTTCTGCTGCTATCAACACCTGAACATATGTCAGTAGTACACATGTATGTATTTATGTATGCACAGATGTATGCACGTATGTATATGCACATATATACGTGTAGGTACGTATGTATGTAGGCGTATAGGTATATGTATATATATAAGTATATATATATTAATAGACCACTATGCATGTAAATAAGACATCATATGCCCATTCCTATTTCTTTTTGTATTTTTTGGTATTCTTTTTGATCCATTATATATATATGAAGATTCACTGTATATAACTGAATGCACCTTTTCTACTCTGCACCTTCTTGTATGAGCCGATGTGACGAGTGAATTTCTCCATTGTGAGATCAATAAAGACTATCTTATCTTATCTCTTATCTTCCGCGTTGGCGGACGTGGGTTACTGACCTGGTAGCTGTGCTGCTGCTGGATGGGTCTAGGGTGGGTCCGGGGCTCCTGGAGTGTGTTGTCCTTTGGCGGCTCTACCGGGCCCTCTGGTGTGCTGGGGAACCTTGGGGCCTGTTAAGCTGTGAGGGCGGTACCCCCCTTCACAGACATTAACATCTGATGGCAGGGGCTGTCCCCACTGGGGGTGGGGGGGGGGGGGGGGGGGCTGGGGGGGGGCTGTTCCCGGTTTGCGGTCGGTTGCGGCAGCTGGCGGAGCCTCCCTCTCCGGGTGGATTTTCGGAGAACCGGGATGCCTATTGGAGTAAGCGGGGGAGCTGGCTTCCTGGATGAACATGATGCTCCCCGGTCCTTTCCCACTATCTCCAGACGCCTCCCTCTGCCTGCTACATCACGCTGCCACATATGTAGGACTTGAAGGGTGGGGACGTCGCCGGGGAGCAGGTCTTTCTGTCCGGTGATGTCCCTGACCCGAATTTTATTATACATCTTAGACACTTTCATAACTCTCATAACACACACACACACATATATATATATATATATATATATATATATATATATATATATATATATATATATATACATTAGAATTATTTTATTATTCTTTGTTTTATTTTATTTATGATATTCATTGCATTTATCACGCATTTACTCATTACTATTAATTTTAAGATTTGAATTTATTCAGATATTAAAGTGTTGTTCAGATGACTAATCTTTCTCTCCTATGTTACAGCGTAAGGCTTTGTGAAGAGAAACTCTCATGATAAAAGTTGTTTTTGCAGCACTATCTGCAACTGTGATTAATTGCACTTAACCATCTGTGGTAACTCCTTTCCCTAACAACTGAATTCTCAATTGTTCTGTATAACTGAACTGCTAGTTTATGATGTTGAAGGTCAAATTGCAGTTTGCTTCCCAGGGAAAATAAAAAGGGGAAGCACGGATGCACTTCAGAGCGATGGGGGACACATGCCTGAGTGTGTTCCTGGCGTTCTCCTTGCAAGAGAAGATCTGTTGTCTTTTCTTTTTGTGCTGCTTTAATGAATGTTTTAGGTGTTTGAACCTGACATGACTCTGGTTGATTGGCCCGTTCGGTTCATGCTGGCCCCACTTATCTCTGGGTGGGTGGGTGAGTGGGTCCTAGGTGTGGGGGTCAGGACCGGAGCATGGACCAGGAAAGTTGTGGAATTCCCCCCCCATCTTGATTTTAGGGTTCACTTACTGGGTCTGAGGGCTGGGTGCCCCTTTAGGGTGCAAGCACCTGGACCTGTGAATATAGGGTGTGTGTGGTAAGTGTAAAGCGTCCTATTTGTTTTTAGGAGTATCTGCGTGTGGGGGCACTAGGGTGGGAACGAGTGAATGTCACTGTGTATGAGGCCTTCTGTTTATTTGTCAGGTTGGGTTTGTACTGCCCCCACTCCCATGACATCTCAGGTCTCCACCGAGTGTGCAGCCCCTCCTCCCATCCTGCTCCCCTCCGCTGGCTGCCACCTTGGCCTAGTGGTGCATCTGTGGTAGTCAATGTACGGGGCTGGATGCTCGGGCAGGTGCCGAATCCCTTCTGGCGGCTTTGTGCGACCTAACTTCCCAGTGGCTCGGACGGGGCCCCCACCGGAGGGAGGGGCACCCCCGTGGCCTCGGGTTCCTGGAGCCCATGGCCAGATCCGCTCCGCTGTAGCTGGCTGCCGGTGGAATCCACGGGCTCCTCCCTGTGGCTCCCCGGGGCTTTGGCATTGTGGCTGTTTTCTGGTGTTCCTGGGGACCGTCTTCCTCTTCCCTTGGTTGGGGATGGCAGATTTCCTGGGTTTGGCCCCTCTTGGGCACCTTTGCTGTGGAGATCCATTGGGGCATCTGGGGGTTTGGCTCCCTTAACGTCTGCCTCAGTGCTCTGGGGGGCAAGTCTTTGGCTCCTTACAACCGCTATTGAGCATTTTTCTCATGGATAAACCTTTCACTCACAAGTGCACTCTCACAAACACTTACAGGTGCTTGGATTCAGGTACTTACAGACTCACTTCCATAAAGAAAACCCCTATTATTATCTTCTCCTGTCACTTTATACATATCGTATTGGTTAATACGGTATATTCTTCAGTGATGGTATCGAGGCTTTGGTTGATTGTGTCTTTAGTGCTTTGTCGGCTGGTTGTACTGTTCTTTTGGACTTCGGACTGTGGATGCTGTATCGTTCTCTCCCTTTTTGTCCTCTTTTTTTCACCTCTTCTGCTTTTTTTTCTCTTCTACCTTCTTGTTTTGGTGTCCATATAACATGAAATATTCCCTGCATAAATTATAATAAAGCAACTTGCATATATAAATCAAGCGGAGTGCTATGGCGAAAGCAGTAAGGCTCCACTTGTAAACAGGGTTCCCACACCTTGGTGAACATAAAATTCAAGGACCTTTCAATGACTTTCCAGGACCAATTTCCTCAAATTCAAGGACCACACGTGGCGGCATTTACCTACTGTGACCGCTGAATGGGTTATCATATTTTAATACAATGCAAATTCAATAAAAGACTAAATGGCATAGAAGTTGTTGGTTCAGAAGCAATGCAAGAAAGTGGACTTAATTTATAGCCTACATTGATATTGATTATATTCATAGCCTACATTTATATCCACAGTACATGGCTATGCCATACTACATTATATATAATATGTACATTAGTCTACAGTTTCATGGAATTTTATGGAAAAAAGTGCAGCATTGAGATGTTCAGAATTACATCAATTTGTTTCACTTACTTTCATCTTTGATTAAGCTAGTTTTTGACTTTGACTCTGAAAAGTCGCTAAATATAGCGATAAAGTTGCTGAGTTAGCAACACTGCGGGAATGTAACCTATTATACGCACGTAGGCCTAAACCGTAGCCTACCAACTAACGAAGAAGAACGAACATACTTTTGCAAATTAAAAGTCTGCGGAATCAACATAATCTTAAAAGATCGTGTGGTAGTAAAATAATGACACGAGTCGTCATCCGTGTGAACTTTCAACCCCACAAAAAAATTCAAGGACTTTCAAGGACAAGGTGTTTTTTTGGCTGTTTTCAAGAACTTTCAAGGGCCTTGGATTTATTTTTTCAGATTCACAAACTTTCAAGGCTTTCAAGGACCCGTGGGAACCCTGTGTAAAAGTAAAATCTCTTGGGCTCTTTTGGCATTAAGACAACAATTCTTATCGCCACATTGCTAGACAGGACACTATTAAAAAAACACACACACACACACACAAAAAACGTGAATACTGACAATAGTGGTTTATTGAGAACTGTTGCTTTCAAGATGCTGCCTTGAGGCTCTTCTTCCTAAAAAGCGACCTTCTTCTTATTCTAACATCTCATGAGTCCTGCTTCTGTATAACACTTCCCATAAAAGTATTTGATTGTTCTTTATTTGTTCCCCGTTTTATCCCAACATAAAGCTCACAGTATACATAAAACCCTCTAGTTTCATGGTACCAGACATGACTGGTTTAACCAAAATGTATGTATTTGTAGAGATCAACTAAGTCTGCCTTGTCTGAAAGCACTTTAAATGTCTTTATGTGTGTTTAGCAAGGTCTAAAACCCTATTTATTTGTGCAAAACTAGTTTGGCAAATTGTTTTAGAAACTTTCAGAGACAGCGAAAAACTATACTCTGTGTGAGAACTACGTATAAAACCTCATTTAAATCTGACTTGGTCTACAAACGCAGCGATCAGGTTTATAGAAAATACTTTACTCCAATCCAAACGGCAGCAGCAGGTCTGTTGTGGAAAACTAAAAGGAAACATTGTAATATTTATATTTTCAAATCTATGTAAAATAAAAAATGACTACTTCTGACTTTTGTGTTTACATTTCATGTGAATATTCAACTTGCTACCTTGTGTGAAGCTTTTGTCACATATTTCACAAGGAAAAGGTCTCTCGCCTGTGTGGATTCTCCTGTGAACATTTAAAGTATTAATACGAGAGAAACGTTTTCCACATGTCTGACAAGAATAGGGTCTCTCACCTGTATGGGTTCTCTTATGACCCATTAAAGTACTCCTGTCAGAGAAACATTTTCCACATGTCTGACAAAGAAAAGGCTTCTCGCCGGTGTGGATTCTTATGTGAACTTTTAAATAACTAAAATATGAGAAACTTTTTCCACATGTCTGACAAGGAAAAGGTCTCTCACCTGTGTGGGATCGATAATGCCGTTTCAGTTCAGAGTTGTTTCTCCAAAATTTCCCACAAATGTCACATTTCAAAGAGGCTTTTTTTGTATCAGTATGAGGCCGACTCTCTGACTCAGTTGAGCTGCTGCCTCCCTGATCTCTATTCTTAACTACAGGAGAAATATGAAAGGAAAACTGCTCAGTTCTTGGTTCTTCATGCTTTCCCCGAAGAATAGACGCCTCCATTTGAGCAATGACCTGCTTTTGGACAAAGTGTGATCCCTCCAGACAGCTGCATACGTCCTTCTGGTCCTGTGTAGTTGGTAAATGTTCTAGTAACTGTTGTTCACGTTTAAGCCTTGAGGAATCAGTTATTTCATTGTTTTCCTGAATCAGTGGATGTTCTAGGCCTTCCTCTTCAATCAGTAAATGTCCCCCTTTTTCCCCCTGCTCTTCAGTCAGTGGTTCTGTTTTCTTTTTTTCCTCTATAGCCAATAAAGACTCAGGCTCTACATTTTGATTTCCAATCAGTGGATGTTCTGGGTGCTTGTTTTTTTCTTTAATCCATCGAGGTCCCTGATTCCCCTGTTCTTCAATCAGAAGAGGTTCTGAATCCTCTTCTTTAATCAGTGGAGGTTCTGGCTGTTGTTCTTTAATCAGAGGTGGACCTGTTTCCATCCGCTCTTCAGTCCACTGAGATTCTGCTTCCTCCGGGTCATAACTAGGCTGTTGGTCGGCCGAAACTTCTTCCTCCATAGAGACATGTGGCTTTGGGATGTCTACGGGGACAAATGAAGCGGTCATTAATATATTTACAATGATGACTATCATGGATCAACCTGGTTGTTCCTGGATATCTGGGACTGTAAGCACCCACAGCTTTTCTAAGATGAGTTTGCAATGAAAAAATGTAATTACATTTTATTTATATAGCACCAATTCACAACATGTCATCTCAAGACTCTTTACAGATTCAATTCAATCAAAATATACAGACAGGTTGGTCAAAGTTTCCAATCGAAGGAAACCAAGCAAATCGAGTAATTGACAAGCAGCATTCACTCCTTATGAATGAGCATAGAGCCACAGTGAACCGTCACTTGCATTGTCGTTAACTTTCCAACAATCCCGAGCATGCATGTAGTGGAGAGGAAAGCTCAAGAGCAGGCAAAGCAGATACACCAAAGAGCACAGAAGCATTGATCCAGGAATACCTTCTACTAGGACTGCAACGAAAAATCGATCAGAATCAACAATTAAAAGCTCTGGCAAAGAATTTCATGATTGATTCGTTGTGTCTCAGAGCTGTTTACCGCACCTGCAAAGTATCGTCAATGCTGACTGGCTGCAGAATGAGTTGAACACAGCGAGGCAGAGGGGGTATTTTCAAATACAGATTTTTTTGTAGTAAATTCTACTAATGATGACACAGAACATGGTTCCTAAAAGAGAGGGAGCATGTAGCACTTCACAAAAAACATGAGATTTGACATGGCACAGGAAGTCCACAGTGGTGATGCAGCAGCTGAAATACCATGAAGTCATTGATGAGGGTGATGGGAGGTCAGCGGCAGGTTAAGTTGTTTCTATAACTGAAGTTCGTTCCATTTCAAAATGAGGAAACGCCGACAGCGCTTGGCTCGGGGCTGTAAGCAGAGTCCTGCGCAGCCAAAGTCATGCTTCGGGGTGCCGCCTGCACATCTGTCTGGTAGCTCGTAATGCGGCTGTTAGCTCGTTAGCTGGTTAATGACAGGAGCTTGTTTACATGCACAATATTCCCTGATTGGGTTGAAATGTGTTTGGATATAGTATTCGGAAAGCACATTTTATATGGGCTCAAAATCATACAATCTGAGCACGACGTGCAATTTTGCACAAAGTTGTATTCAAAGGAGAAACTGACATTAGCGGAGTTGTGGAATTTCCATAAAACTGCAGAGGTTTTATGGTTCTCCATCTCAGCAGATTCCTCTTTTTTGTCAACGAGCGTGTCAGACAAGGAACGGCCCGACCTCAGCTTCTGAGCAAATTTTTTTTTAGTTTCCTGAAGTTGCTGCAATATTGTCAACAAAAAACTACGGATGGCAACAGGATCATTAGATAAAGGACGGATGGTAGAGGATCAAAGTAAGCCATAATACAGAGGTATGTGAAACAACTTCTGGAGCAGCAGGTGCCGCTGGAAGCCAGGTAAGCGCACGTTAAAGTCGTAACGCCAAATGAGATGGATTGCGAAATGCTGGGTGCTTGTCTGTGAAGTTTGATTATCTGCTGAAAGTGGATGTGCAAAATGAGGTCGCAAGAATTCTGCTGCGGTGAAAATCCTGCTATTATTTTTTATGTCTTCTGCACCATATGTGAAACTGTTGCTGTGATGTTAATGGATGAATCGGTGGATGCTTTGACGCAACAAGCGTGCTGAATCCTCAAGTTTGAGTTTGTGAAGGAGTCAAACTTATGCTGCAATGGAAAGGAGTAAAAGAGAGAGAAAAATGACTGCTAAAGGTTTGGCAAATAAAATTGAAAATCTTCAGGAGGAACGTAAGGGTGCTGTGAATAAAATTAAAGACCTTATTCCTGAAATTAAATCACTCTTGAAAACAAAAGAAAATGCTGCTCATGTTCATCTGCTGTTTAAGAGTTTGATCCAGTTAAGTGAATGTGCAACATTGTCACATAACACATTGATTTCTTTACTCCCAGAGGAGAAGAATAAAAGTGAATGGCTTGCAAGCATAATGGAATACAGCTACACATTTAAAGGCAACGTTCAACGATGGCTGGATGAACCTGATGAGGTGTCAGAATGAAGACCCGGAAGAGCACATTGCTCTGGTGCTAATGCAGAAATAAACGAAGCACCAGAGTTTGCTGTGACCTCAGAGAATATGGAGGATCTGCAAAATGATGTAAAACCGAGTGACAGTGTGTTAAACATGGAAAGCAGAGCAAGCGCCTCAGACAGAAAATCATCTGCTTCATCATCATCATCTTCTGCTAGTCTTAAAGCTGAAGCTGATTTGGCAGCTTTAATGGTGAAACAAAACCTGCCAAAGGAAAGACATCTATTAGAAGAAGAGGAACAAAAAATAAAGAAACTGAAAGAACTAAACCTGGATGAGGAGATTGCAGCTCAAGTTGCCAAACTGAGTGAATTAAAATCACAAAGCTCCACAAGACATAGAAGACTTTAGATGGAATTAACCATTATCTAAGAAAAGGAACAGTCAAAGTATCGTCTCTCTCATTTGATGCAAAGGCCTTTGTTCCAAAAGTGGCAATACAACTGCAAGACATGGAAACTAAATGTTGTGATCCAGCAACACAGCTCAAAGAACCCTTATCACCTCAACATTCACAGGGTGAGACTGCGTCTAAGAAACATGGTGTGCCGTTATTTCCATTTGGTGATCCAGACAGAACACAACATCAACATGAAAGCAATCAAAATATTAATTACAGCTCTGGAAATGGGGATCATAACATATTGGACATAATGAGGAAACAAAATGAAATAACTTTATTGATTCAACAGCAGTGCTTTTCTTCTTTACCTAAAAAGGGAAATTCCAGTATTCAATGGAGACCCACTGAAATATCATGCATTTGTGAAGGCTTTTGAAAATGGAGTTGAAAGAAACACACAAAGCTACAGCGATCGACTTCATTTTCTGGAGCAGTACACAAGTGGCCATCCAAAGGAACTTGTTCAAAGATGTCAGCATCTCAATCCTGAAAGAGGATACAAGAAAGCAAAGACATTGTTAAAGGAGCAATTTGGAAATGAACAGAAAAGTGCACACGCCTACATGGAACGAGTTCTCTTATGGCCCCCAATTAAGACTGATGATGTGAAATTGCTTCAACATTTTAGCCTTTTCCTTAGAGGATGTTCAAATGCAATGGAGGAAGTACAGTACCTGGAAGAGTTGGACATTCCAGCGAATATGATCATCAAAAAATTGCCTTACAAACTGCAGGACAAATGGAGGACCACAGCCTGTGATTTACAGAAGAGACGTAGCTAGAGAGCTAACTTTATTGACATTGTCAACTTTGTTGAGAGACAAGTAAAAATCCTAGGTGATCCTGTGTATGGAAACATTACCGGTGCTCCATCACCAACAATAAGTAAATGTGTGAACAAGCAGGGAACACAGCCTCATTTCAAATTAAGAGAGTAGTTTTGCTACAGCTGTTGCTCCACTGGAAAAGATTGAAAATGTGAAAGTAAATGACCCTAGTGTGCCAGCACAGAGAAAGTGTCTTTGTTGTGGAGGTGGACATGCTCTAGCATCATGCGTACAGTTGGAACGAAAGACTCACAGAGAGAAGATTGGCTTCTTGAAGGAAAACGACGTCTGTTTTGGCTGTTTGTGTATTGGACACATCAGTAAGAATTGTAAAAAACGGTCTGTAAAAGATGTGGTCTTAAGCATCCAACTGTGTTACACATCTATCCAAAGGAAAACAAAGACCCTTCTGACCTCATGGATAAAGAGCCAAAGAGTGTAGTGGACAAGACACTTGTGTCAAGTGGCTTAACAGGGGCTGGCCATTCAAAATGCAAACTTCCTATTGTTCCAGTGCAAGTTAAAGCCAAGAAAGGCAGCCATATACTTTCAACTTATGCATTCTTGGATCAGGGGAGTACAGCAGTTTTTTGTACAGAGAACTTGATAAAGAAGCTTGGTCTCACTGGAAGGAAAACTCATACTTTTAAGAACAATGGGTCAGGAAAGAATTATGAGTAGCCACATTGTTGTGGGTTTGGAAGTGGCTGGACTTAAAGAGGAGAAATTCTGTGAGCTTCCCAAAACATATACCCAAGAATGCATGCCTGTATACAGAGGAAATATCCCTACACAACAGGATCTACAAGGCTGGCCACACCTGAAGCACATTCATCTTCCAGAGATAGAGGCTGATGTTGAGTTACTGATAGGAACAACTGTTCCTAAAGCATTAGAACCCCTGGAAGTTATACAGAGTGTTGATAATGGTCCCTATGCCGTTAGAACCATGCTTGGCTGGACTGTTAATGGACCACTTACAGGAGAAAGTGGAAATGTAATGGATGAGGAGCTGCCAGAATTAAGTGTGAACAGACTCTCAGTGGTCAATCTGGAGGAGCTCTGGCAACAACAATTCAAGAATGATTTTCCTGAATGTAACACCGAGGAGTGTCAAGGACTTTCAAGGGAAGATCAGAAGTTTATGGAATCTGTTACAAGTTCTGTAAAGCGATGCAATGATCATTATGAGATCAGCTTACCTTTGAGGGAGAAGGATCTTAAAATGCCAAACAACAAAGGGTTGGTGGAGCAGCGAGCTTTACAGCTGAAGAAAAGGCTTCAAAGACATTCATCCTTTCACACAGACTATACTACCTTAATGGATGACCTTATTGTCAAAGGCTTTGCTGAACGGGTGCCTGAAGAGGAACTACAACGTAGTGATGGAAGGGTTTGGTATATCCAGCATCATAGAATCTATCATCCCATGAAACAAAAGATAAGGGTTGTCTTTGACTGTGGAGCCAGTTTTCAAGGCACATCACTTAATGCAAAGTTGCTACAAGGTCCAGATTTGACCAATTCACTAATTGGGGTGGTGACTCGGTTCAGAAAAGAACCAGTGGTGATCACGGCTGATATTGAGTCAACGTTCCATCAGGTGAAGACTCCCGCTGAAGATGCAGATTTATTGAGATTCCTATGGTGGCCAGAGGGAAATCTAAATAAAGATCTGGCAGAGTTTAGAATGACTGTCCATCTTTTTGGGGCAACATCCTCCCCAAGTTGTGCCAATTTTGCCCTGAGAAACTGTGCATAAGATAATAAGGATGAGTTCAGCAAAGAAGCTGTGGATAAATTGTTTCACTCTTTTTATGTTGATGACTGTTTGATGGCTGTGGCTTCAGAAGAGCAAGCATTGATGCTTTACCATGAACTCGTCTCTATCTGTGCTAAAGGTGGCTTCCAACTTAAAAAGTGGATAAGTAACTGGTTTTGGCGAAAATTCCTGAAAGCCATCAAGCCAAGAACATTCAGAGGCTGGACATGAACAAAGATCCTTTACCTATGGAAAGAGTGCTCGCAGTTGAAAGGTGTATCCAGTCTGATTCATTCAAATTCAAGATCAGAATTAAAGACAGACCACTCACTAAAAGAGGAATCTTGTCCGTTGTGAGTTCTATCTATGATCCTTTTGGTATATTGAGTCCTGTTGTTCTGCTCGCAAAGAAAATCCTGAACGATCTCAGCAAAAGAGCATGTGGCTGGGATGACATCATTCCTGAATCAGTTGCCAAAGAATGGACAAACTGGTTGCAAGAACTGCAGCTGGTTGAGAACTTCAGCTTCATGAGATATTTGAAACAAACAGACTTTGGAGAAGTAGTCAGTACACATTTACATCATTTTTGTGATGCAAGTGAGTTTGGATATGGGACCGTCACTTACTTGATATCACAAAATGAGAACGGCAGAGTACACAGCGCCTTCCTTATGGGAAAATCAAGAGTGGCTCCTTTAAAATCCGTAACGATTCCTTGTATGGAACTTATTGCTGCTACAATGGCAAGCCGCATTGATGTGCTATGGAAATGAGAACTGCATATGCATTAGAAAGACTCTGTTTTGGACAGACAGTGCATCTGTGTTGAGATATATTAAAAATGAGACCTCAAGATTCAAAGTGTTTGTTACGAATAGAATTTCAGATACAGAAAGCTTCAAATGTCTCTCAGTGGAGATATGTTCAAAGTTCAAACAATCCTGTAGATGTGGCCTCTAGAGGTTCAAGAGTGGATGTTTTCCTTAAAAACACATTGTGGGTGTCAGGGCCTCGCTTTCTGCTTAACCCCGAAAGTGAATGGCATGTTACCTTGTACGAAGACCATAAAGTTTCATCAGAGGTTCCCAAAGTCAAGAAGGTTATTGAAGTCAATCTGTTGCAGATGAGAGAAAAATCACAATCCAGTGACTCGGCTGTTTAGTTATTTTTCTTCCAGGACTAGTCTCAAACGGTCTGTTGCTTGGATCTTAAGATTCAAGAACTGGCTTTGGTCTTGTTGTCAGAAGAACAAACATTTAACTATGGAGCTCACCAAAAAGGGTTTGAATGTCGAACAACAAAGGCAGTGGCTGAAGGATAAAAGGATAAAGATTAAGGGAGAAGTGGACCATGGTTTTTTGACTGTAAAGGAAGTAGAAAAAGCTGAGCTGGAAATAAAGTTCTCAAAAAAAAAAAAAAAAAAAAAAAAATCACCTTTGAGGAGGAGATTTCAAGACTTAAGGAAGGCAAAGGTGTAAAAGCCACTAGTCACCTTCATAAACTCTGTCCAATAATAGAAGATGGGATTTTGAGAGTTGGTGGTTGGCTAAGAAGATCATCCATGCCAGTGGAATCTAAACATCCCATAATACTAGCCAAAGACCTCCACATTTCAGATCTTCTGAGGGACATCCATCAACAAACGGGTCATGGTGGACGTAATTACATGCTATCCAAGCTGAGAGAGAAGTACTGGATTACTGGTGCTAGTACCACATTTAGAAGGATTTTGTCAAGATGTGTTATTTGTTGAAGAATAAATGCACCACCAATTCTCCAGCAGATGTCAGACTTACCGCCTGATTGATTAACTCCAGATGAACCACCATTTACCCATGTTGGCGTAGATTATTTTGGGCCGTTTGAAGTGAGAAGCATTGTGAAAAGGTACGGTGTTATTTTCACCTGTCTCACAATAAGAGCTATCCATATTGAAGTTGCAGCTTCACTGGACACAAACTCCTTCATAACTGCTCTTAGACGTTTCATAGCAAGGCGTGGTCAAGTTAAAGAGCTTCGGTCAAATAACGGGACAAACTTCATTGGAGCAGAGCGTGAGTTGGGAGCAACTATTCAAGAATGGAACCAGTCACAAATCAATGGTGTCCTTCTTCAGAAGGGAATCAAGTTGACATTTAATCCTCCTGCTGGTTCGCATCATGGAGGATCTTGGGAGCGACTGATTAGATCCATATACGAAAGGTCCTCAATTCCACCTTAAATGTGCAACATCTAGATGAGGAAGGCCTTCACACGGTTCTTTGTAAAGTGGAAGCTATACTTAACAGCCGTCCAATCACCAAAGCCTCCACAGATCCTGATGATCTTGAAGCTTTGACACCAAATCATCTGTTACTCCTGAATACTCAGCCATCTTTACCACCTGGAAACTTCCAGCAAGCAGATATCTATGCACGAAGACGATGGAGGCAAGTTCAGTATATGTCTGACTTGTTCTGGAAGAGGTAGGTTAAGAAATACTTGCCTCAGCTACAGGAGCGTCAGAAATGGTTGGGGACTAAGCGCAATCTTATCCCTGGCGACATTGTGCTTATTATGGACGGGACAGCACCTCGCAATTCTTGGCTGATGGGAAGAGTTCTGGAAACCTTTCCAGACAGAAGAGGATTTGTACGTCAAGTGCGTATTAAAACAAAGAACAGCATATTGGATCGTCCAATAACCAAACTCTGCCTGCACCAAGGAACAGAAGATGGATGAAGAATAAAGTTGTATCTGCTAACTACGACTAATAGACTCAATCTACTAACCTTTGATTAGATCCTGATTAGAACTTCTGGACTTTAACAAAAAAAAAGGAAAAATATATTGTGCAAACGATTTTGTATGGACTTGAGTTTTTAACAGATTTAATCATTATGTCTCCTACTTATTTTAAGAATGTAATTATTATGTAATGACTTAATAATTAGGGGCTGGTGTGTAGGAACCATAAATGAAAAGATAATTTGATGTCCGTTTGTCTGGGTTTAAAACTTTTTGTTTGTTTGTGGAGGTATGGGTAAACAGGTAAACAGGATGTGGGCGGAGATTGCTAATTGGGCATATTACTCACCTATTGGAGTGTCACGGTAAGAGTGGGTGAGCGGGCCGCTGTATTCTTTGTTGACCGCTATACAGATTGCTGTGATTAACCTTTGTCAGGATATTTTGGATACGTTATTCGTTTACTTTATTTTTGTCAATAAAGTTTACACTGTCAGCACTATTGGATCTCAGCGGATTCCTTTTTTATCAACGAGCGCGTCAGACAAGGAAAGGAACGGTCCGACCTCAGCTTCTCAGCAACTTTTTTTAGTTTCCTGAAGTTGATGCAATATATAAAATGCAACTTGTGCTGAAACAGTCTGAAATGGGCTGGTGGTTTATTTGATTATCAGAAGTGGCACTTTTGCGCTGGTTGCATTGTTTTGCCCAATTGTTTTCCCTTGGTGCACTAGAACAAGGGTGTTCCAAAAAAAAGTAAAAAAAAAAAACAAAGCAACTGGACTGGACTTTCGTAGTTGAAGACATTTCACTTCCTCTCCAGGCAGCTTTCTCAATTGAAAAAGTCTGGAGTAATGACAGAAACGGGTCCAGATTGGTGCAGATCGGTCGATGCAGCGAGGAGATACACCCGTTGAATAATGATAATGCATTTGGCCACCGGACCGGACTAAATCGTTTGGCCAGCATTCACAGACTCGCTATCTGGCAATCTGATACCATCAACCACCAAGTTACTCTTAAAACGATCTTGTGATACGTTATCTAAAGAAGATGAGGGGGGGGGGGGGGGGGGGGGGGGGTGGGGGGGGGGGGTTGCGTATCCATGTGTTTTTGCCTGTTTTTTTTAATTTTTTTTGGAATGTTGGCGAGGCGGTAGCGTGAGTTTGCCAAGATAGCGCTGCGGGACATACTGAAACAACAACAGATGATCTGCCCCCCCAGGATGGTGTCAAAGCTAAAGAGAAAGCCAAACCACATGTAGCTACTATGAAGAGAAAAAAAGAGAGAAAAAAGTTAAAAGTTGAAATAAATAATGCAATGTTGGAGAGCAGTAGTAGAACTCAGCAGATGTTTAACATCTTGAAGCACAATGTTAGGAAATTGGAGAGAAAATGGCGCTCTACACACCAAGAGGAATCCTACTTAATCTGGAGGGACAGACTATTGTTGTATAACAAGACCCTCCGCAGAGTTAGAGCAGCATATTTTTCATCATTAATTGAAGAGAATAAAAATAATCCTAGATTTCTCTTTAGTACAGTTGCCAAACCTACCCAGAGCCACAGCTCTGTTGATCCATCCATTCCCTTAGCTCTTAGTAGTAATGATTTTATGGGATTCTTCATAAATAAAATTGATGCCATTAAAAATAAAATAATTGGCATCCTCCCAAACATGATTACCTCGTCCTCAGTAAGTGAGGCAGCATTGGAGGAATCTTTAGAATCTGCGCAGTGTTTGAACTGTTTAGAAGCAGTAGAGCTTTCTGAGCTATCTAAAATTTTAGCTTCATCTAAACCTTCTACCTGTATGTTAGACCCAATCCCAACCAAGTTGTTTAAGGACATATTCCCTTTGATCAGTGGCACTATTTTAGACATGATTAATCTATCCTTAGTAAATGGATATGTACCACAGGTTTTGAAAGTAGCTGTTATTAAACCTTTACTTAAGAAACCTTCTCTTGATCAAGATGAGTTAGTAAATTACAGACCTATATCTAATCTTCTTTTCTTATCTAAAATTCTTGAGAAAGTAGTTGCTAATCAACTATGTGAACATTTACAAAGTAATGACCTACCTACCTTCAGAGCTCATCATAGCACTGAAACAGCTCTGGTGAAGGTCACTAATGATATTCTCATGGCCTCAGATAATGGACTTGTGTCTATACTTGTCCTGTTAGATCTCAGTGCTGCGTTTGATACAGTTGATCACAATATTCTCCTACAAAGACTTGAACATACTGTAGGGATTAAGGGGAAAGCATTAGGCTGGTTTAAATCTTATCTGTCAGACAGATTCCAATTTGTTCATGTTAATAATAAATCTTCCTCAAACTCTAGGGTCACTTGTGGAGTACCACAGGGTTCAGTCCTTGGACCAATTCTCTTTACTATATATATATGCTTCCGATAGGCAAAATTATCAGACAGCATGGGATTAATTTCCACTGTTATGCTGATGATACTCAGCTATATTTATCCATAAATCCTGATGAATCCAATCAATTACTTCGACTGCAGTCATGTCTTGATGACATCAAAAGCTGGATGACTTTAAATTTCCTGCATCTAAATTCTGACAAGACCGAAGTTGTAATCTTTGGGCCAGAGTCCTCAAAAAATAAACTTCTTAACCAATCACTTAATCTGGGTGGCATTAACCTGGCCTCTGGTAATAAAGTAAAAAATATTGGTGTTATTTTTGACCAAGACATGTCATTTAAATCCCATATTAAACAGGTTTCCAGAGTTTCCTTTTTTCACCTCCGGAATATCGCCAAAATTAGAAACATTCTGTCCAGGAGTGATGCTGAAAAACTGGTCCATGCATTTGTTACTTCAAGGCTGGACTATTGTAATTCTTTACTATCAGGAAGTCCACAAAATGCAGTTCAAAGCCTTCAGCTGATCCAAAATGCTGCAGCAAGAGTTCTGATGAAAATCAACAAGAGGGATCATATTTCTCCAATTTTAGCTTCCCTTCATTGGCTTCCTGTTAAATCAAGAATAGAATTTAAAATTCTTCTTCTAACGTATAAAGCCCTTAATAATCAAACTCCATCATATATCAGAGCTCTGATTACCCCGTATGTTCCTAACAGAGCACTTCGCTCTCAGACTGCAGGTCTGCTGGTGGTTCCTAGTCTCTAAAAGTAGAATGGGAGGCAGATCCTTTAGCTATCAGGCTCCTCTCCTGTGGAACCAACTCCCAATTTTGGTCCGTGAGGCAGACACCCCGTCTACTTTTAAGACTAGGCTTAAAACTTTTCTTTTTGACAAAAATTATAACTAGTGGCTCATGTTACTCTCAGCTACCTTTATAGATTTACTGCTATAGGCTTAGGCTACTGGAGTATATCAGGATCTAATTTTCTCACTCTATTGAGTTCTACTGTTCTTCAATTATGCATTATGTGTTGTCATTTCTGCTTTAACTTTCTGTTCTCTCTCTTTTCTCTTCATAGTAGGTACACCTGGTCTGGCGTTCTGTTAACTGTGACATCATCCAGAGAAGACGGCTCACCCGCTACTACCATCTAATGTAGAACAGATTACTAGATCAATGTGTGCTTCTGTGCTTTTTTGTTTCTCTTGTTGTGTCTCTGTTCTGTCTTCTGTAACCCCAGTCGGTCGAGGCAGATGACCGTTCATACTGAGCCTGGTTCTGGTTCTGCCGGAGGTTTTTCCTTCCCGCTAATGGGTGGTTTTTCTTCCCACTGTCGCTTCATGCTTGCTCAGTATGAGGGATTGCAGCAAAGCCATGTACAATGCAGACGACTCTCCATGTGGCTCTACGGTTCCCCAGGAGTGAATGCTGCTTGTCGGGACTTTGATGCAATCAACTGGTTTCCTTATATAGGACATTTTTGACCAATCTGTATAATCTGACCCAATCTGTATAATATGATTGAACTTGACTTTGTAAAGTGC
Organism: Fundulus heteroclitus; assembly: GCF_011125445.2. Classification (NCBI taxonomy): domain Eukaryota; kingdom Metazoa; phylum Chordata; class Actinopteri; order Cyprinodontiformes; family Fundulidae; genus Fundulus; species Fundulus heteroclitus. The sequence continues at coordinate 2,639,540 of NW_023396835.1, read as the reverse complement.
CTTGAGATGACATGTTTCATGATTTGGCGCTATATAAATAAAATTGAATTGAATGTTTAGGGTTAAGCTTTTCACATTCACTGTAAACATCAATGTTAAAATCCCCCCACTATAATGACTTTGTTAGCATTTATTAGCACTAAATCAGATAAGCATGAGAACTGATCTAAAAAAAAAAAAAGGGCCAGGTGGATGTTACAAAACAACACACAATAGAGGTTTTATTGGTTTGTAGTTTGAATGACAGAAACTAAGTGATAAATGTTCAAAAGAATTGAAGCTATTAATTGGCCTTGGACTAATTAACAAAATCACATAGAAAGATGGGATGGATGCAGTCTGTCCGGATCAGAGCGGTACATCAAGGATGCCATCCCTGCTGGCCTGGATAGCCTGCAGTAAACTTACAAGAATTGTTCTACAGAGGATGCGGTCTCATTAGCCATTTACACGGCTCTGCTTCATCTGCAGCATCCTAACGCCTATGTTAGGATGCTATTCTAGACATGCTGGCTCTGAAGCTTCTAAGCATGACGGTGCCATGGGAGCTGCATGGCACAAGAGAGGATGGACTTAGTACGTGTGGTGAGGAAAGCACAAGGGAATGCAGGATGCCTTCCCCTAAAGCATAGTGGAATCCCACATTCTGACAAGGAAAAGATCCAGAGGGCCAAAAGGGCCAGACGTATTGCCACAGATTGCACCAACTCAAGCAATACACTATTTGCTCCTCTTCCATCAGGAAAAGGAAGAAGGAACATTAAATCAAAAACAAATAGAGACACCTTCTTCGAAAAGCTGTGAAGGCAGAAACTCATCCCTGCTGAAAATAAAATAAACCACCCTCTCATAAATTCCTACTGTGTCTACTTTATATAATCTACTACATGCTTAATTTTCCCCACATCCACGTTTTGTGGGGAAAATATGGATGTGCAAAAGAAAAACTAGGAGCGCCAATCCAGCCAGCAAAAAGCCGAGCAGCTAGTGCAGCAGCATGGTGTGGAGCTGAAACCTGCAGATAGCGCAGGGGACACTGTGTCCTGTCTGAAGACCAGTCAGGGGCACTTTTACAGGAAATGTGGTGCACTGATAAAATTAAATCCAGAAAAGTTACCACTCCACTTGCTATACACTGTAATAGATAAACGTGAAAAAGAAAGAAGAAATAGGGCAGGTGCTCCAGCCCCACTTAGGGTCTATCTGTGCATGTGCCTGCCATGGCCGCTTTTTATAAGTGACTTTAAGCTTCTATATTTCTACTGTTTACAAGGTAGAGGTAGTACAGCTGGTTGTTTATTTCTCTCTCAAGAACTGGCAACACTGGCGGCCCACACTCAACGTGTCATTTAAGACTGTTTTATGGGCACGGATGGATAGGAAATACTTTTCCAGTGTTTCCACTAATGTGTAAAAGTTTAAATCTAAAAGTAATTTATCCTGAGCAGCGCTGCTACGTTCATCATGCCCCCATGCAGCATCTTTTGCCTGAAGAGGTGGGACACAGACTGCGTGACAGCCAACGGTTAATGGCTAGCATTAGCTTCCTCAAATTTTCTTATTTATCAGTTTAATAGTGGTTAAGCTAACATTTTTGCTCGCGGAATGAGTTTGTTAAGGTGTGGCCACCACTGAGCACTAATGGACACTAAACTCGGATTTAAAAACTGCATGACTTGCCATATTTTACAGCATCTTGACTTCTAAAACAACACTTTTTGCCATTCCCTTTATAACCACAAGTTAAGAATAATTTTGTTTTTTCAGATTGCAAACAAAAAGTGTTTTATTTTTTTATTTTTTTTACACTTTTGACTTGCGATAGATGCAAGGTTCTACAACGGGGAATGCAAACCTCAGAAGACGTGCACTTTTCAGCACACTGGGTGCTTTCATTGTGTAACTCGCCATTACTTGTTACTGGTTTTTCTAAAATAGTGTTTTTAATTTGTTTCTGGGTGTTACATATGCACTCTGAGCTGGTTTCTCATCAAAATTTCATAATGGTTATAAGTCAAAAAAAGACAATTGTTTCTGGGTTTAGGTGCTGAATTCATGCCACAAAAACTGTTATAACTAAATCTGTTTACACAGTTATTAGCACCAAAAGCAACAACTATATAAAATATGTCACTCAAGTATTTTTAAAACTCATAGTTGATCAGATTGTGTATAACTTGAATAAGTATGGAATGGCATCCTGGTTTTCTAGGAAATAATACAATTAAATGTCCTTTAAAGAAGACTGATTATGTTAAAAAAATAAATAGGTAATGAATCCAAGCAAAGATCTACTGGCCTAAACTTGGCCATATCTACAGTCAGAGTATTAATAAAAAAAAGTTCCAAACAACTGAAAGTGTGAGAGATGAGGCTGGAGGAGTTTCTCAAAATAACACATGCTCTCTCTTCTTTTTGTATTTTTATTCTTATTTTACTATTTATTTTGATCCACTGTATATATGAAGATACACTGTATATAACCGATGCACCTTTCCTACTTTTGCACCTTCTTCTGATTATTGACTAATGAGCCCATGTGGCAAGTGAATTTCTCCAATGTGAGATCAATAAAGCCTATCTTATCTTATCTCTCTGGGCTCTCATATTGTTCACAGTGAAGGTAAGTAAGTAGTATTTTGTTGCATTTAACGGTACACTAATTTAGAGTTTAAGGAACCATTTGGTTTAGTGATTGTTTAAATGACTCCTTTATTTATTTCTGTTTATATTCTTGATTATGGCAGGAACGGTCCTCCATACCACAGAACACACCTGCAGGTAGAGCTGTACGATTTTGCCAAAAATCTAAATCGCGATGCATTTCAACAATTGTGATTTTTTGTAACTTGTAATTGTGATTTAATATTGACCTGCATATCTCTGCATTAACCACACGCAACGCAAATGGCCTGAGAAAGATGCTTGTAAACAAGGACTATTGGCAGCAAGAAATTTAACTGTTTTTATTAATCAGATTATTATTATTCAATAGAGTAGCTTAATGCTGTGGTGAGATAATTGAAAGTATGATTATATAAAACAGGGGTGTCCAACTCCAATCCTCGAGAGCTGGTGTCTTGTAAACTTTAGACGTGTCACTGGTCTGACACACCTGAGTCAAATAATCGGTTAATTAGCAGGACTCTGAAGAACTTGACTACATACTGAGGAGCTAATTGTGCTATTTGATTCAGGTGTGTGGGGCCAGGCAAACCCCATTCCCTGGCCCCACACACCTTATCTCACTGCTGCAACTCTCTTCCCTTCCAAGCGGAGTCAAACCCACTTTAAACATATTACCGAAACCTAAAGGATGCAAAAAACGGTCTGAACGGAGCCTCAGAGGCTGAAGCCTGTGTGTAAAACTAAGAGCTCAAATCAGAAACTGGTTTATCAGACACTTTTTTGTAGCTTCATACCGATTCTGGTGAGTTTTATCTGGGGTCTCCAGCAGCTTTCCAGCAGTCTGGCGTCCTCCTCGTAGCGGACGATGGTTTTCTCAACCTCTGAGAAGATTTCTTCAGCAGCAGCAGTCAGTCGCTCTCTGATAAACTCTCTCAGATGCTGAACTGGAGACATTGTTGCTGAAACTACGCAAATGTTCAGCTGAGATACGACAAACACAACCGTCTTCCTGCTGAGTCCACACACGCTGCTGCTGGAGCCTTTTAGTTTTACTTCCGCTGAGCGTCACGCTGAGACTAAGCAGCTGATTGGTCCGTTTACCGCCCCCTGCTGGACTGGAGAGGAGCAGCAGATATGCAACAGCAACAGACGACATTGTCAGAACCAGACCAGGGGTCCGTTCTTCGTACGTTGCTTAAAACATCCGAGATCAAATGAGACATCCAAGATGATTTCATCCGGCTAATCATGATCCGGCTAATTGGGTTCTTCGAACACACCTGTTGTTTACGATTAGTATGGCTGGATTGAGTTATCTGAGATAACTGCGCGTTCATGCGTTTGTTTAAAAGGGGAAATGTATCGATAGTAGAAACATTGATCAGCAACGCTGCTATTGGCTGTTCAGCATGAACAAAGAACGCCCACAGTTTTTCTCTCAAGCAGAACACGAGCTTTTAAAAGAAGTTTATGCCGAATTTGAGTCAATTAAAACGACAGGTAACACCTCAAAGTCTGCTAAAACCAAGAGAGAGGGCTGGCAAACAGCAGCAGACAAATTAAATTGTAAATACTGTCCATGATAGATGTTTCTATCACTTTCTACAGTATGAATTTTTGCATTTTAATAATTTCATAAGTACTAAGTTCTTTTATGTCAGAGCCTCCATGGGAGCCACTAGAACATGGGGAAAAAGTGAAGTACAAGAATATTCTACAAAATGATAGCTTTAATTATTATACTGTATTTTAAAAAGTAACTTCTTCCTCTTTTTTAAAAGCCACTGTTAAATTATGTGTTTGTCTGTTTTTAACAGCCACCAATAAGAAGGCTGAAAAAAATCGGGTTCTTTTTACTTTTACATGTTTAACCCTTTTTCTTTTTTCTTTTTTTTTTTCACAAAATGACTCAAGGTGCCATCTGTTCCATATATTAACGGCATCTTCAACAAAAGAAAAAGTATTTTGTCCTGAAAAAAAAAATTAAGAGGAGAAATTGAACTCCACAACAAGAAAAAGAGAAAAATTGCACTAGAGATCGAGTTGCTTCAAAAGGACCTTCAGAGTAAATTCTAATAAACCATTTTACACATAGTAGTATTGCTGACTTTACATAACTATCTCTTACTGCAGGCAAAAGATGACTTGCTGACTTTTCTTTATAAATAATTGTTTAAATAAAACGACAGGAACAAAGCATTATTTGTTTCGTCTTTTATTGAACATAAAATAAAATGGTGTTCCACAATTCTGTCCCTTCCTCTGCCACTAGGTGGTCCAAGTGCACTGGCTAGACACGGACTTCCCTATCTCCTCCAAGTACACCTCGCTGCAGCCTGCGGAAAGGGGGCGGGGACGGACCACTGTCAGTCTCATACCTTATATGGAAATGGGACCATTCCACTCCGGAAATTAAGGGGGCGCCAGTGACACTATTTCCTGTACCAGCCGTGTTATAATAATTATAATATTAATAACGCCATTTGTTTGCCAACCATAAATCAAATTAATATTTTAGAGACAAATGTACATTACATTTACAACACATTTATCCATCCACACCTATCCCTATAGTGGGATCGTTAGGGCTGCTGCGGTGGATCCTGGACAGATTCCCAGTCCATCGCAGATTAAGAAAACATCCATCCATCCATTTTCTGACCCACTTAATCCCTTATGGGGTCGCGGGGGTGGTTGGTGCCTATCTCCAGCGTTGAGTAAGAAAACAGATATAACCAAATACTTGCTAGTGCTGAAGTTCGAATAACAGATTTTGATGTTTGAATGGTACTCTTAAAATAAATAAATTCAAATCTAAAATATAATAGCCTTTGCCTTATTTAATAAGGACTAGATAGAAAAGAGGTTTGGTCGGTAAGACATTTAGACAACAATTTTGTCCAATTTAGTATGTCCATTTACAGTGCACTTTTGTTCTGTTTATTTGCCAAATATTTCTCTTATTATTCACATTGTGAATACAATTTACAAACAAACCAAATGACTTTTGAACTTCTAACAAGTGGCATTCCGAAAACTAAGATATACTTCTTTGCAGGCGACCTGGCTCAACTATTATCATTGTTTACCATAATGTCTCATTGGAAACTTTTCTACATAAAACTGATTGGTGTCCCACTATTCCATTTAGAATTTCCACATCAATTCTACCAATTGCAATCGATTCATAAACTGCGCTCCAAATACCTTAAATATCCACTTTTTGCTAAACCAAAAGGGATTAATTTGAAACTTTAAATGTAGCTTCAACCTGGAAAGACTCACACAGAGATAGGTTTTAGAAAGTTTATTTGACAAGAAATAATCTTTGGCGCTCGGAATCCGTCAGTAGACATGGTGCTGGTAACCGGCAGAGAGAATGATCCGCTGTGGATGAGGGTTTTTTTTCTATATGAAAACCTTTTTGAATAAAGTCACTGGATACATAAGTTAAACCAATGTGTAAATTCTAACTATAACTATCTTCATCTTATCTGCTCAGCGAATCACTTGATCATGCACCTCTGTCCCAGCCTAACGGCGGCGGTCTCATCTCCTCCACCCTTCATAAAGTCCGGCTTGATGTGTGCAATTGCTCCTCACCTGAGCTTTCCTCACCTCCATCTGGTCTCCACCTTTGTTCAGCATACATTAATCATGTTTGCAATATGACTATGTAACCGAACAATGTTTTTCTCTGTGCTTGCTTTATTACAAAAAAAAAAAAAATCTAATTCTGACTGGTAAAACATAAACAACTTAGCTGTATGTCGGATTTGTAAAGAAAATTTCTATTGATTCCAGTCATTTTTCAAAGATTTTAGGAAACATTTTATTTAAACATATAAAATATTGCAAGTTATTAACTTTGATTGTATGTCAAATTTTTAAAACAAGATTATCAAAATGTTAAACAATGCTGTTACAGTATAGTTACAATAACTTTATTGGTTCTACTCTCTTTAGAACATCTTACAGCCACAATGTAACTTTTTCTGGAACCGACAATATTTCTATGAAAACTAAATGAATGAATGAGCTACAACAAAAAGAACATTCAAAAATTTACATAATATTGAAATAACTCAAAACGAATGACCGCACAAGTTAAAAGGCAAATGTGCTTCATCAGAAATGTTTTAAAATGGCATGTCACACACACAAAAAAAAAAAAAACGAACAATGTGTGACAACAGAAATATGGAAAACAACTGATTCATTCATTATTGACTTTCAGGGCAGCGTCCGGGTATGGCATCACAGTAGTAACGAGGGTACTCCCCTTCCATTTCTGGTGAAGCCCACACAGTCTTTATATGGCCGGTTGCAGGAAGAACACGTTTCGACCCCAAAAGGAATCCGATTTTCTGCTTTGAATGACTCTTAAAATTTATCCCAGTGGATCTCACCTGTTAATAAAAAATATATTTCACGTAGTTCAAATCTAATTTTGCATGTTTAAAGTGAAAATATTCAAAGGTCCTTACCATCCAGCCAAGCAAAGTGAGTCTTCTTCCCGGAAACTGGGTCAGACACAATGGCTTCAAAGCACTTGAAGGTCGATGCCAAGGTGTGTCTTGGCATGCCAGGGTGAGGTAAGCTGTGTCTCCCTGTGCTAGTACCACCTCCTGGAGAACAGCTTCAAGTCCATTCAAAGGCATCTGAAAATAAAAAAAATAAAAAAACAGGTGCATTGCAAGACAGTCATACCAGAAGAATAGCTATGACACGTGATTATGAGTGAATCTTACCTGTAAGATTGGCGATATCCTTTGCACCTGCATGGTGAAGAGCATTAAACGCTAGTTAATACTTTATATCGCTCAAGATCTTATCCTTTCCATCTCTAATGGTATAAAAAATGCTGTCCAAATAATGAATTTAATTTTTGTTTTAAATCATTTAGGGTTTTAGTGTCATTTGCACATTGTAAATTTAACTTTAACGTAAATTTAAGGACAAATCGTAATAGCTACTGACATAAAAGGAAAAGGTTAGTACTCATCAGGAAATATACAAATGATTGGTATAAAAAAGGCATGTTTGAAATTAATCACTGTAGATTTTTTAACTTTATTGTTACTGCTTTGTAGGATTTAACAATTAATTTTAGAAGTCACAATGGCTTCCAGTTAACAGATATATATTCTGCAAAAAATTAATTGAAATTGTAAAAGTGATATTGCTCAAACAGCCAAGGGCAGGTATTAACTAAGTAGATTTACTCAATTATTCTGTAACGTTTGACAAAAAAAATAAAAAAAATAGGTCTATTTTTCCTTATGTTGTAATCTTGAGTAAATTTGTTGATACGCAACCCAATGCGTGTAATTTAACTGAATGAAGAACACATTTTAACCTACAAAAAAATAAAACACGATACACAGATAAATGTTGTTCATGCTAGGTTTCTTCTAACCTTAATTTGTTTTCTTGTAATAATATTTTTCATTTTTGGTTAGAAAATGCCGAACAGTGTACATAACTTCATTTTTATTCATGTCTGCTAAAATAAATGGGCAATATTACATCGCACATTATGATCAGTAAAACAGGACTTAATAATAGCCATCTCACAAAATACTTTGTTACTCTTACTTGTGTGTATTTTTGTTTTTGTTTTTTTGCACAGTTACTTATTAAAAATATATTGAAGCAGTGCTACTCGTTATTAGAGCATCACATCTGGGTACTACACCCACATATGATGACAGCTGTTAGTTTATAAAAAATATTTGACTTTCCAGAAATGTAACATTCATGTTCCAAAAACACATTTAAAAATAAAAGAAAAACACTTGAAAACTGATAAGCATGTAAAAAAAATATTTTATATTTTTCAAGTGTTACTTTACATACCGTTATGTTGAGCCATAGCAGCTTTTGCTATATGGTTCTGTACCTTGTGCGACTCATCGGCATTGTATGAGCAAGGGGGACATCAATATGTTGCAAATAGATAGATGCGTGGATCTGTGTGATTAAAATAACAAACAAATTCCATCTAATGGTGCCCTGCAGGAAAATAATTATCTATGCTACATGTTAGCCTTCGCTGTATAAATTACGAATTTCACTTGTCTACAGCTGTTAATTATATTTTAAACCTAATCTAAAAAATGATTTACTATGTGAAAACAAGTTTTAAGAAGGTAAAAATACCTTTTGCTGACTTCGTAGGTTTTGCATTATGGATCGTGTGCCGAACATCAGTGGAAGAACCTCTACTTCTTTTAATCGACTTCTCAACTCCGCTTCTTTAAGGTACTAGTGATAATGAAAATAGCGCCCCCTTCATTTCCGGAGTGCAATAATCCCATTTCCATATAAGGTATGGGACTGACAGTGGTCCGTCCCCGCCCCTTTCCGCAAGGCTGCAGCGAGGTCCTTCTCATCTCCTCTGCTACAATCTAATCCTGTTTACATGAAATAAACCTGAGAGCGAGCAGGTTTAAGCTGGCGCACATGTTGCTATGACAACAAGTCCGGGATGAGTTTCGAAGAACCAAACGATCCAAGATCATGCCAAATCGTCAACAATGAAATCCAGCTAACTGAGTTAGCGACGTACGAAGAACGGACCCCAGAGCTTTTCTAAACCGTCATTAATGGAGCAGATATTTACCAATACTTTTCCCTACAATAAAACTTATCAGCTGTTTCTGAGTTTTCCTTCTTATACACGGTACATTCTAATAATAAACAGGTCAGTTTTTAGTTATTTAGCTGTGTATGTGCAACTTATTCTACAAGTAATGCTTCCATTTCTTTCTTACTACATTTTCCTGATGGGTTTCAAGCTATATTGCTGGTTTTATGATTAAATAACTTCAAGTGTCATTTATTTTGTCCAGATTCCATGTATCCAAGGATAAAATTTGCAACTCAAAGTACAAAAGAAATGGCTACCAAGTCATATTGAGTTTCTGAACTCAGTCATCGGCAGTATGTTTCAAATGTTCAAACTTCAGCTGGGACATAGTATTTTCTATCCACAGCTTATGAGCTGGAGTGGTAGCTTTGTTTCTATTGAAATATATTAAGTGTCTAGCAAGTAAAGTGATCAATGCCGATGCATTGGCCTGGTATGTATACCTGGAGGGGTGACCCCAAATACAGCAGTCATAGAACTCAGTTTTATATTCCTCTTAAACATAAATTATATTGTAGTAAAAACTGTCTCCAGGGTTTCCCCCAGTGTATTACAAGCCTGGCGGGCCACCAGGCTTTAACCGTCCCTTTTCTTAGCATCAGGTATCAGATATGTCATTTCACTTTTGTGACAACACTGATGCACTATATTTAAACATGTAAGTATTTAATAATAAATAAAGTAAAATTGTGGTGCAATTGAGAACACATTGCACTAATAAAAATGTGCTAGTTATCATTAAAAAAACATTTTCATCTAGTTTTGTACAAGGACCCCTCCTATGTTCTGCGTTCATCCAATGACGATCTAAGGGCCAGACTGAGGGAAGCCTTAGCTGGGGTGGAGAGTCTGGAAAAACCGAGAGGGAACACCAAGGACAGCAAGAGAGAAGGGCAAAGAACACTATGAGTGGTCTTCTGGAGGATCTCAGAGAGAAGAAAATCATAACAGAAGAGTTAAAAGAGCAGCTTGATACATACTCATGGAGGGGTGGGGGGTATCTATCAAGAACATCATAAAAAAACGTATTAAAATCCCCTCAAAAAATGATATCAGCAGATGGATAGAAAAGTTTGAGATTTTCAATACTTCCAGAAATTTCTAAAATTAATTGTTTTTCTGACCAGGGGTGTTAATGCTAGTGTTGCACTGTTACCGATACCAGTATGGGACGGGGTTCCGATCCAGCACTAAAATGGTGGTATCGGTATCGGCGAGTACCAACAAATAGGCACTGATACCATTTTGATGTTTGTATGTCACTTGAACGCAGCCTTCTCTCTCCTGACTAGTATTATAAATGTTATATAAGTTCATGAAAGTTGCACTATTTTGGCATTTGAGAGCCAAAACTCAGGGTTTAAAAGAGATTGTTCAATTATTAATGTAATTTTACTGTCTTACTGTTGCACTACTATTATACATGTTATAATTTCACGAATATTACACTATTTTGGCATTTGAGAGACAAAAGTTTATTCAAGTATTGTCACCAATTCCAGGTAGGCAATAAAAAGTTCTACTACCCTAAGTATTATGCAGTTCTTCAAACACACACACACACACACACACACACACACACACACACACACACACACACACACACACACACACACACACACACACACACACACACACACACACACACAAACCAATTTCAAACAAATAATATCGGTATCAGCCAATACTGCACAGCCAGGTATCGGGTATCGGTATCAGTGTTAGGATCGAAACTAGATGGAATCAGTGTTCAAACCAGACAAACAGTAAGTTCCGATAAACAGTTTATTTAACTGAAACGGGGCAATCAACGCCAACGGCAGGAAAACTAAGGACAGAGACAGTAGATTAGTGACCACGTCTATCAGGAGATGATTGTTCAGAAACGTGACTGTCACTAACCTCAGCTCAATGTCCAGACTTGCTCCGGAGTCCGATGTAAAATCCCAGCCGGCTGGCTGTTTACGCTGCGCGGCGGTGACCGCCCTGGGTGTCCCGGACGCTGCTGCGTCGGCAGTCGTCGGACAGGCGGATGGTCGGAGCCGTGGAGGGAAACAGTAGCAGGATGATCAAAAAAGGATAATCCGGAATCGGTGTCGGGGATGTGGTCCAAGGTCAGAGCCGGGTTGTCAGAAATCCGAAGAGGTGCCAGAGGATAATCCAAGACGTGGTCGGGTCACAGGTCAAAGGTACAGTACACAATCAACCAGACAGAATGTAAGAGGACAGGCAGGCTCAGTGGTCGATAGACGGAACTGGTCGGGATCAGGAAATCAGACAGTATGAACGCTGGAAAATATCGCACCTAAGGCTTGAAAATAATCTGGCAATGCTGTCTGGTTTGGAAAGTGAATATATACTGTTCTAAGCAGGTGGAACAGGTGAGCTGTAATGAAAAACAGGGCGGAGTTAAACAGGTGTGTGGCATAGGTGATCAAACCAGACCTCAGTGCTGAGATCTTGACAATCAGGGTCAAAAAATGGCATCAGCGCAACACTAGTTAATACCATAGATATTAATAAGAATAATGTAATGTTCATTAAGATCTAAAACACAAATTAGAGTGAGTTTCTTGAAGAAAAATAATATTTGCTTTCTCACCCTTACAAAATAACAATATAGAGATTATTTTGGTGACTTCTCTTAAGCCTCTAACATTAAGCGAGATACAGGAAAGAAAAACTTAACAGAGAAACTAGTGGTGGATTAAAAACAGTTAAAGAAGATCTTTCAAAGATAAAAAAAAAAACTACACACACACACACACACACACACACACACACACACACACACACACACACACACACACACACACACACACACACACACACACACACACACATAGATATCAAAGGCCACAGGGTTAGTTGTAAGTTGTCTCAAGGACTCATTCTGTCAAAATCACAAAATACTTCAATATAAAGCCTGAAATGTATCTCTCTAGGATTTTAAACTGCTAACACAACTTTTCTAATACATGTGACAGTTCACATGTATTTGAAATTGTATGTTTGTTTTTTTTTCTTTTTATTAAAGACTGAAGCACTTATGTATTCAATGAATTAAATAATACGAGTATGATTGTTTTTAGTAAATGTGTCAGTCTGAAAAGGAGAAGCATGTTTGAACATGTTCAGTGAAGGCTGTGACTCAAGCAGGAACTGAATGAGGAAGTTTACTGGAATCGGCCCAAAATGAGGAAGAAGCCTGTTGACTGGAGCTGGTTGCAACTTTCCACCCCACCTCACCCCAGAGAATACAGCTTTAATTCTCTGTCAAATAACTCTCATATAACTCTTGCATAGACTTTTAGTGCAGTTCTTTGCTGTTTTTTTAGCAGCAACAGCATTGTTTCTTTACGTTAATTATGGTTTAATATGCTCCATGTGCCTTCATTAAAGATTTCTAATTCCACTCGCGAGAAATGTGCACTTTGATGCTTCTTATTTCTTGCTATTGCCATGGTAAATTTCATTATTTGTGTTCCATTGACGGAGCTTCTTTCGTGCTTAACTCAGGGTTGATTGGACGCTAAGTTTAGTTACCTGACTGATATCACCTGTTTTGAAACCGAAAATGCTGAGTAGGACAGCGTGAGGTAGAACTACTCAGAGTAGCAGCTTTCTACTCAGGGTAGATCGGCCATTCTTTGTAAAACGGGGCCAAGGATGAACTATTGATAACAACAAATAACTGTTAAAAAAGGTTGCTTATGAAACCTACCTGGATATTAACACACAATTTTTAAAATACATAACAACAGTGCTTAGAGGTGTCCTTAGAGGTGTCTGGTGCTGTTAACATGTTAAGATACGAGCAAAAAAAAAACTGTTTTAAATCTGGTTATCAAACAATGGAGTGGAAACCTATTAAAGACATAATTGAAAAATCATTGATCAACAATCAACCAAAGGAACACAATGATGAATAGTATTAAAGTTGCTTAAAATGTTTTGTAAGTAGCTTCTGTGCATATTCTGTGTTGTCTGTTCTACCCCTTTGCTTATCCACAGTTCTGTTATGTTCTTACAATTTTGTCTAATCCCACCAGAGAACTAAATACCCATAGAAAAAATAAAACACATATGTACTTAAAAAAATAAAAAAGTGCATTGTTCAGCTATACATCGTACTTACACTGCAAAGTCCTCAAGATAAAATAACTTTTTACAATTAATAAATATAAAACACTATTTCTTGTAAAGGTGGAGGTTAAAAGGTAGATTTAAAGTATAGCACTCCTCCCGCTTCTTCCTGCTCTAAAGACACCTTGTAGCTGGGTGGAGCTATACTGCTGGAGGTGAAAGCTGATTGGCTGCAGCCTCTCTGCTCTGACACGTGATTCGTAGATCAGAGCTCAGAGCTGTTGCTGTTTTCAGGAAATGAAACTCACACAGTCACTGTGACCGAGAGGAGAAATGGAGCAGAACCAGCTGGACCGAGAAACCTTGTCCTGTTCGATCTGTCTGGATCTACTGAAGGATCCGGTGACTATTCTCTGTGGACACAGCTACTGTATGAAGTGTATTAAAAACTTCTGGGATGAAGAGGATCAGAAAGGAATCCACAGCTGCCCTCAGTGCAGGGAGACCTTCACACCGAGGCCCGTTCTGAAGAAAAACACCATGTTAGCAGCTTTAGTGGAGCAGCTGAAGAAGACTGGACTCCAAGCTGCTCCTGCTGATCTCTGCTATGCTGGACCTGAAGATGTGGCCTGTGATTTCTGCTCTGGAAGAAAACTGAAAGCCATCAAGTCCTGTTTAGTCTGTCTGGCCTCTTACTGTGAGAAACACCTTCAGCCTCATTACAATTCAGCTGCATTCAAGAAACACAAGCTGGTGGAGCCCTCCAAGAACCTCCAGGAGAACATCTGCTCTCGTCATGATGAGGTGATGAAGATGTTCTGTCGTACTGATCAGAAGTGTATCTGTTATCTCTGCCCTGTGGATGAACATAAAGGCCACGACACAGTGTCAGCTGCAGCAGAAAGGACTGAGAGGCAGAGAGAGCTGGAGGTGAGACGAGAAAACATCCAGCAGAGAATCCAGGACAGAGAGAAAGATGTGAAGCTGCTTCAACAGGAGCTGGAGGCCATCAAGCACTCTGCTGATAAAACAGTGGAGGACAGTGAGAAGATCTTCACTCAGCTGATCCGTCTCATCCAGAAAAGAAGCTCTGATGTGAAGCAGCAGATCAGATCCCAGCAGGAAACTGAAGGGAGTCGAGTCAAAGAGCTTCAGGAGAAGCTGGAGCAGGAGATCACTGAGCTGAAGAGGAAAGACGCTGAGCTGAAGCAGCTCTCAGACACAGAGGATCACAACCAGTTTCTCCACAACTACCCCTCACTGTCAGCACTCAGTGAGTCTACACACTCATCCAGCATCAAGATCCGTCCTCTGAGCTACTTTGAGGATGTGACAGCAGCTGTGTCAGAGCTCAGAGATCAACTACAGGACATCCTGAGAGACGCATGGACAAACATCTCACTGAGACTCACTGAGGTGGATGTTTCACTGTCAGAACCAGAACCAAAAAGCAGAGCTGGATTCTTGAGATATTCATGTGAAATCACACTGGATCCAAACACAGCACACAGTCGTCTGTTACTATCAGAGGGGAACAGGAAGGTGACATGGAGGAATAAACCTCAGTCTTATTCTAGTCATCCAGACAGATTCACTGTTTGGTTTCAGGTTCTGAGTAGAGAGAGTCTGACTGGACGTTGTTACTGGGAGGTGGAGATGAGAGAGGGAGTTTTTGTAGCAGTCGCTTACAAGAATATCAGCAGAGCAGGAGGAGGGAATGAATGTGTATTTGGAGCTAATGACAAATCTTGGGCATTAGATTGTTACCAAGGAGGTTATAAATTTGGTCACAACAACATCTGGACCTCCGTCTCAGGTCCTGGTTCCTCCAGAGTAGGAGTGTACCTGGATCACAGAGCAGGTATTCTGTCCTTCTACAGCGTCTCTGAAACCATGACTCTCCTCCACAGAGTCCAGACCACCTTCACTCAGCCGCTACATGCTGGAGTTAGGGTTTGGAGCATTGAAGGTTCTGCTGAGTTCTGTAAACTCAAATAGACAGAATCCACCGAAAGTTCAGTGAGTTTGATTCTGGTTTTTAAATCTCCAGCATAGTTTTTTTTTTGGTCATTGTTTTTTTTATGTCTAAACTGCACAGAAATCAATAGTCAGAGATTGTCAGCACTTGTTTTCCCTCATATTGATGTTCTGGTTCTGTTGGGTTTGTTAATTTCTCATCTTTGTTTTCTAAACCAGCTAATCAGCTCCAGAATATTTGCTGTTTTTCCTCTTTGTTGCTTTTTGCAGCAAACACTGTGAACTAAGTGTGTATGTGTATATATATATATATATATATATATATATATATATATATATATATATATATATATATATATATATATATAAGCTTTTAAGTTCTGAAAGTTTTGGCATTTTAATATGACATTTTGCAGTAAATTACACTTAATAAACATGCTTGTACAAAACTATTTTCTTTTTTTATTTTCAAGCACTTTTCAGAATTGGGATGAAAACATCCTGGTGCCATAAAATGATAAACTCTGGCCAACAATGGCTAAATCACTAATCATAACACCCTTATGTTTACACAATGTATAAACAAATGTGTAAATAAATAAATATTTCATGGCAAAATACTTTTTTTTGCCTCTGAAACAAAGATAGACTTGGTATTAAGCATTTACATGTAAGGTAATACTAATTTTACATTTTAGAGACAAAAAAAAGACAAAAAATTGATAAGCATTAAAGTATGGTTTATGGGTTGGATTTGGCAATGTTATCAGCGTGTAAAAAAAATCAACTTCAGAACAAATATTTGCTCAAAAAGGTGATCTGCACCACATGATCTACTTTCAGCAGTTATCACCGGTTATTGTAGCAGTAAACTGCAAAAGATACGGGCAGAGTTGCTCCCTCTGCCCTTACTCCCTCGGCTCCTATGTCACGATGCGCTCCAGCACATTATGAGGCGGAGGGATATTTCAGCAGGTTGTATTATCTGTTTGTAGTGTGGCAGCATCACTTATTTTAGAGCCCAAATAAGCGACTTCACTTTCAGAAACAAGCCCAAAAAAGATGGTTTTGAAGAGGGGTGAAAGAAGCCATATTGGTTGATAGAAATTAGCCAAATCTGAACGAAGGGGGAGGATTATGCGTAACCGGGTTCTGCTTCAGTCCACTGTACCGGGCTGGCCCAAGTAACCCCTCGACTCTGCGTTGTGTAGTTTTTTAAATGAAGACGAGTCTCTGGGTTGTCAGGCAGTTTATTTCCTGAATGGGAACATATCGGGGTTTGAATCAGTGCAACGGCTCAGCTTCACTCAGCACGCTACAACAGAGCATTATGTTAGCTTTTAACTTAGCACACAAAGTCTTTTACAATATTAAGAAAACTAAAAGTACAGATATTGGTGCCAGGCACACATCTAGTAACTAATCATTACAAAGTACTTGTCTAATTTCGTAAAAAAATTATGTTTTATGATGTTGCTAACACTTTTCTACTGTGTGCTGAAGAATGCAACTCACCTCTCATGCAGCTTTCACAGACTGGCACTGACTACAGGGACCAGCAACATATAACCAACCACACAGAGAGGGGGGCGCTATTTCTCCATTGCACTGATACATAGAAAGCAAGTGGAATTCTACAACTTAAACCTAAACACTGTTACATATGCTTCCAACTCCTGAGTGTTTACAGTTTGGTCCTCCAAAACATTACAAAGAGATGACATCAGCAGACTGATTATGATTCAGGTTACCAAGTACTCCACTCACACCAAGCAATATCTTCTAACGACCCGCGAAGGTGGTGGAAGTGTTAAGAATGATGCTGGTAAACCCGATATTCAGCCAGACACAGATTTACGTTAAAAAAGTTTATTATAAAGATGATGAGTAAAGGCAGGTGAGGCAAGCAGAACCAGACTAGGCAGATTAATTTTGGCTGAAGGTACAGGAAGGTAGGGATGAGCAGGAGATCAGAGGATGCAGGTAGTGACAGAGCAGAACCGGTGATGGGGAACGGGGAACCACCAGAATGGGCAGAGCAAGTGGCTGGAACTCACAGAGAAAAAGGCAGAACGCCTGAAGAGTCCAACTGCCTGAGCACACAGGATCTGACAGAGGAAGGACATCAAACCGGAAGAGATGCCATCACGAAGACAAAGAGACGTTCTAGCAGGAAAGAGATGGCTGAAGCAGGTATAAGTAGACAGGTGAACAGGTGATCTGAGCTGACTAATTACTTGCAGCAGGTGGAGTTGATATGAACTAATTGACTGTTGACTGAACTGATTGGGTCCTATGTGTTGTCCTGCGACGGACTGGCGACCTGTCCAGGGTGTACCCTGCATCTCGCCCAGTGAACGCTGGAGATAGGCACCAGCAACCCCCGCGACCCCATGAGGGAATAAGCGGATCAGAAAATGGATGGATGGATGGACTGATTGTATATTGGATGGGGGATGACATGCTGACAGGAAAAGTCCAGAACAGTCCAAAACAAAACAAAAACCTACATCATGACAGGATGGGTCATTGGCTTGCATTTAACATGGAATGTACCTAAGATAGGCCTCCATGCCCTTTAAAACAACAGCACTCCAACTGTGGGTTGCTCAAGTGCGAACTACCAGAATTGACAAAGACTCTTGGATAGGTGTTGAAATGTTTTCAGAAAAAAACTGAGCAAAAATCCGGTTGCGTCCAATGCGGTACCGCGCACGTGACGTCACCGTCTCAAGAGCAACGCCCCTTTTGTCGCTTAGGTAGGGCATACAGGAGAGAACGCATACAGGAGAGAACGCACGGATAACAGATATGACCGACTTTACAGCCGTTAAACTTTCCCAAGACGATGTCCCAGGCACACGGATTACTGGTCGAACTGTGGAAGAACACACCAACCTTCAGCTCAAACGATGGCTTGAGGTTCGAGGGTTTAAAAAGACTGGAAAACTGGCCGAGTTGATGAACGGTAAGCTTTGTTTTTTTTTTCCTGCGCCGCGATCATGGCAGCGTCGGCCGTTTTTTTGTTGTTGTTGTTTGCAATCACCGTCCAGGAATGGGTATATGTTTAATGTTTCTCTCATTTGAAATGTTTTTGAGTAAGCTATCCTGGTAGCAGGCTATCATGTTAGCGCCTGGTACCATGACAGCCTATATGCTGTCATGGTAGCAGGCGCTACTTTATTAACATGTCGGCCACCAAAATACTCTTACCTTGACTTGATGTCGCTGGAATTGGGTCAGGATGTTCTTCGGTTGTGCCCTTTCCTCCGACAAAATGCTTGCTACATATGTAGGTGAATTTGGTAACTTTTTCCGGGTTGAACTGTTGTGTAGGGCGACCGCACCGGTGAACCCAGCGCACACATTTCTCCTTGGCAGTCTTGAAGAAAACATCCTTCATATGCGGCCGATCAGCGTACCTCGAGTCGCTGTTGCACGTTCCATAGCAACAATGTTTAAAAACCATGGTCTTAGATTTGGAAAAAGCATTTGTTTACCGAGTAAAACCAAGGGTAACGCACGTCTCTTTTACAGTGAAACAGCGGCGGACTATGCAAGCATGCCCTACTGCGTACCACGTGATGTGACGTCATCGTGACGTTGTGTTTCTAAAAATAGCTCGCGCGCGGTACCGCATTTAAGCCTATTTGCAGTCACAGATGCTTGTGCTACAGATGGAGTCCCACTCAAATACGTCAGAGAAACGTAGTATCTGTTGAGTAAAAGGTCAGAATAGAGCCTCTGCAGGTTTCACACCAGGCTTTTTCATTTCAGTCTGTGACTGGGGTGCGAGGGATCAGCTACAATCTTCCCTGCACGCCTCAGAGTCCTGGAGGCATATAGGTCCCTCCATCTCTCCAGGACCTGTACGCCTCCAGGACTCTGAGGCGTGCAGGGAAGATTGTAGCTGATCCCTCGCACCCCAGTCACAGACTATTTCAGACACTTCCCTCTGGTAGGAGGCTGCGGTCCATCAGGACCAGAACCTCACGCCACAAGAACAGTTTTACCATCTGCTACCAGCCTTATGAACAAGGCCCAGAGCCGCCCGTGAATCTGTACACTGTCTCTCTCCCCCGTTCAGGACTTACAAGCTTTTGCGTTACATTGAAGCACATTCTGCTGAGTGTATACAGCTTCCGTGTATATATAATTTTACTTCTTATTTTACTGTATTCTTTTTTTTGTCTGCACCATCAATACCAAGTCAAATTCCTTGTAAGTGCAAACCTACCTGGCAATTAAACTTGATTCTGATTCAGTGATTTATTCATGTAGCCATTTAAATCAACTAGAAATCCAAATTGCTTCACTATAAAATGTATAAACAAAGTAGATAAAAGAATAAACTTTGAAATTTGGAGTAAAATGTTGCTGTTTTACTGGGTTTTAAAAGCCTTCCTTAATAAAAATGTCTTAAGTTTGGAGCTAAAAATGCCCAGGTCAGTGATTAAACAGAGATCCAAAATAATCCTATTCAGAGTCTGAGTGCCATGACTGAAAAGGCTTGGTCACCCCAATGGTTTTATTTGGTTCTTAGAACATCCAAGAAGAACTGGGATGATGGTCACAGGGAGCTAGTAATCGTAATATCATCTTTATTGTCATTGAAACATACATTACATGAAAAATGTGTTCTCTGCTTTTAACCCATCACCCTTGGGGAGCAGTGGGCTGCCATGTGTGGCGCCCAGGGAGCAATCTGGGGTTAAGGGTCTTGCTCAGGGACCCAGAGTGCCGGCACTGGGGATTGAACCAGGTACTTGCATCCTTCTCTGAGTGCAAGCACATTGCTCTAACCACTAGGCCAACACTCCCCGTACACCGAGACACAGCTCATTAGGCAATTTGGGGTTAAGGGCCTTGCCCAGGGGCACATCGACATGTGGCAAGGGGAAGGTGGAATTGAACCCACAACTTTCTGACTGCCAGATGACTACTCAACCCATCAAGCCACAGTCGCCCCAAGCTGCCCTGCATGCAGAGACCCAATAAATAAAAAATTTAGGGTGGGACAAGATCATTAAGGGCTCTAAAAAAGTCTAGAATAAATTATATCATGGACTGGCAGCCAGTGGAGAAGGATATAAGGAGGTGATGTGATGTATCAGTTAAAAGTCAAAAATCAACCCCAGCGTTCTTACAGTGCCACCAAATCTACCATTTAGAGCACTCACATCAGTGGTTGCATTCTAACCCAAAATTCAATTCAATTCAATTCAATTTTATTTATATAGCGCCAAATCATGAAACATGTCATCTCAAGGCACTTTACAAAGTCAAGTTCAATCATATTATACAGATTGGGTCAGATTATACAGATTGGTCAAAAATGTCCTATATAAGGAAACCAGTTGATTGCATCAAAGTCCCGACAAGCAGCATTCACTCCTGGGGAACCGTAGAGCCACAGGAAGAGTCATCTGCATTGTACATGGCTTTGCTGCAATCCCTCATACTGAGCAAGCATGAAGCGACAGTGGGAAGAAAAACCACCCATTAACGGGAAAAAAAACCTCCGGCATAATGCATAATTGAAGAACAGTAGAACTCAATATAGTGAGAAAATTAGATCCTGATATACTCCAGTAGCCTAAGCCTATAGCAGTAAAACTATAAAGGTAGCTGAGAGTAACATGAGTCACTAGTTATAATTTTTGTCAAAAAGGAAAGTTTTAAGATTAGTCTTAAAAGTAGACAGGGTGTCTGCCTCACGGACCAAAACTGGGAGTTGGTTCCACAGGAGAGGAGCCTGATAGCTAAAGGATCTGCCTCCCATTCTACTTTTAGAGACTCTAGGAACCACCAGCAGACCTGCGGTCTGAGAGCGAAGTGCTCTGTTAGGAACATACGGGGTAATCAGAGCTCTGATATATGATGGAGTTTGATTATGAAGGGCTTTATACGTTAGAAGAATTTTAAATTCTAAAATATGTTTGCTAATTTAAAAACTGTTTTTTTTTTTGCTTTAACCGCTTTTTTTACTGTAGATATACAATCAAGAAATGGGGTGCTGAACGTGACTGTTACTTGATTTTAAAGACAGCTAAATCTGAAGCTCATTTGCATAACATTAGAAAGACAAGTGGCGGCAAGTCATAATTGCTCCAAGTGGCAGTAGGCAGAGAGGAAAAAAGGAAAGGGACCAAGAATTTAACTCTGTGGCACCCCGCATGACAGAGGAGCACTGGTGGAAGATATGTTATTAATCATAACTGTAGAAGACCCATCTGTCATATAGGATGTATACTATTTAAGCTCTGAGCTATGGATACCAACATAGATTAAACAAGACAGGATAGAATGATTGACAGGAACAAAGGGAAACAGGAAACCTCCCTGATATATATTCTTAGGAAAGTCTAAAGAGAAATATGTCTGAAATTAGCTAAAACCAAGGGGTCCAAATAATAATTTTTTTTTTCAGAAGGGGCCTTACAAAGACGTGTTTGAAAGTAGCTGGAACAATACCAGGAGTTATTAAAAAACAGGAGAGTAGGGCCTACAATATAAAAGCCTCCTTGAACAATGTTGTGCCATTATGCATTTTTTACGTTATTTAATGTTTATTAAAAAAAAACCTTGGTCCGTTAGGTACTGACCAGTGAATATCAGCCCAAACAGCTGATATTAGCACAATTGTTTAAAGGGTGATTCAAGCACTGGCGTTCTTTTAACAGTAGACTCTGCACACATGGAATGAATGAGTGACAACTTCTCTTTAAGTATAATCATTTATTAGCAGAAATAAATGAACATCCAGAGAACAGCACTACATAATGCTGTTTATCTGAATTTACACTATATTTCAAATCAACAAATCCTCTATCAGGCTAGAGTTAACTAAAACTACTAAGCAAAATTAAGATAAAAAGAAGCTGAGGAGATATATACACACACAAAACAACAAATACAAATGGTTGAAAACCATGAATAAAAGAATGATTCAGTGAATCTTGGGTTAACTGCAAATCCAAGGAGGAGAACCAAGTTCACCGTAAAGAATATGGAGAGATCAAATTAGCTTAACTAGTTTAGAACAACCTTTGATACTGTATATGTTTAACCCATTCACAATGGAAATCCTGAGTTAGATAAAACATTACTTGAGGAATTAACATTCTAAAGAATGGTTGGCTTAATAAAAAAAATAAAAAAATCAATAACCTTTAGGACACTTGATTGTTATGGATGCAATTATGTCTCCTGGAAATAATTCAGACTCAAATCAGTAACTTAGGATGCTACAGGGTGCTGTAGGCTACAGGTAATGGATGTAACTTATCCATTACCTGGATGAGTTAATGTTGAAGTTTGATGGGTTAAGTTACACAAAACATAACTAAAATCAACATTATTGTTCCCTGTTAATGCTGTGCTAACGTGCGTAGCACCATTGAATGACAGCAAAGCACTATAGCGAAAGCAGTAACGCTCCACTATAGTAAATCTGTAATATAGTAAAGGGCTCACTCTTAATGCTACACTGCCAGACAGAACACGTAACAAAATGATAATCATATAGCCTGCTAAATAATTTTTGAATATCAAATGAGTAACTAGACATTCTGAGCAAGAGAGAACCCAGTGCCTCAGAGAATTTTTCATATAAGTCTACGCCATAACCATCTGGTGCAGAACCTTTACCATTCATAAAGTATTTTATAGTATTGATCTCCTGAATCGTGATATCAGCGTCCATCGCCTCTCTCTGCTTCACTTAGTTTAGGGAGGGCTAGTTCAGCTATCCAATCAAAAACAACCACCTTAGCTTTTGATGTATACAATTGTTGGTCATATTCTTAAAAAACTTGATTTATAGCTTTAGGATCAGTAACTCTGAATTGCCTTTCTGAAAAACGCTACATAAACAAACTTGTCTAGCCTAACTTTACTGTTTGAAAATAAAAGGATCTGGCTTTAGTTGTTTGGCCTTTAGTTTTTTTTACTACCGCCAACAGCAGGGCTGAAGGGGAAGTGCAGCATTCTGCACAACTTTGCCATTCGTCAATAAGTTGATATTAATGACCTGTTGCAATAAAAACATGTTTGTTTAATCTCCCCCGGCTTTCTTTTATCCTGGTAAACCAAACCCTGGAGCTTCCACTGGAAAAGGGGCTATAAACAAGCTTGCAGGTTGTTCTGGAGAAGGGGTGAGGCCTGGGTGATTACTGTCATCTACATTTCTTGTGGCAAATTCCTACAATTGCCATACTTTTTGCCAGTATGACGAAGCTTCGGAACAGATGGTAAACTGTGTGATTAGCTAGCTGAGAACCTAGAGCCATTTCTTTTCCAGCAGGCTCCCACTTGTCAGTGAGAACAAAGATGCTGCACATCCTTGCAACCGCCTGCTTGTAGAAGCTCCGTGTATCAAGCTCGGTGTCAAATATGAAACAGTTTGACGTAAAGACTTCTGCGCCGAGTCCGTCTTGGGTACGCCTCGAGTATGCGTGGACCTACGCGGAGTGAAATATACAGAGTATGTGGGGGCCTTTACATGAATGCACTTCTAGTTTAGACATAACAGTCAGGCTGTCTTGTAGACAGCTCAGGGGTCCGATCAGGTAGTGACACAGTGTACTTTAATGCTCCAAATATCGAGTGGAGCGGCTTCGTTCAAGTCGTACTTGCACATTTTAACACATTTTTAGCATATAAGTAAGCACAACTTTAATCATACGTAAGGCACACCAGATTATAAATCACACCATCAATTTTTGAGAAGACTTAAGGATTTCAAGAGCGCCTTACAGTCCGAAAAATAGAGTATCTCCCTGTGTGGGTTCTCCTGTGAACATTTAATTGATCACAGTGATAAAAAGCTTTTGCACATGTCTGACAAAAAAAAGGCCTCTCGCCTATGTGGGTCCTTTTGTTAACAATTAAAAAAAGCTTATTGGAGAATTATTTTCCACATCTGATGAGTAAGATCTCTCACCTGCATGGGTTCTCTTGTGAACATTTAAATGACAACGTCGCAAAAACCTTTTTCCACATGTCTGACAAGGAAAAGGTCTCTCACCTGTGTGGGTTCCCTTATGAACGTTTAAATGACTAAGTCGCAAAAACCTTTTTCCACATGTCTGACAAGAAAAAGGTCTCTCACCTGTGTGGGTTCTCTTGTGAACATTTAAATTACCAAGTCGTAAAAACCTTTTTCCACATGTCTGACAAGAAAAAGGTCTCTCGCCTGTGTGGGTTCTCTTGTGAACATTTAAATTACTAAGTCGCAAAAAACTTTTTCCACATGTCTGACAAGAAAAAGGTTTCTGACCTGTGTGGGTTCTTCCGTGAAGATTTAAATCACGGTTAGTACAGAATTTTTTTTCACATATCTGACAAGGAAAAGGTCTCTCTTCTATGTGGGTTCTCTTGTGAGCATTTAAATGACCATTCTGATAAAAGGTTTTTCCACATATCTGACAAGAATATGGCCTCTCACCTGTGTGGATTCTCTTGTGAATAGTTAAATGACCATTCTGAAAAAAAGTTTTTCCACATATCTGACAAGAATATGGTCTCTCACCTGTGTGGATTCTCTTGTGAATATTCAAGTCACACTTTCTATAGAAACTTTTTTCACATGTCTGACAAGGAAAAGGTCTCTTACCTGTGTGGATTTCATAATGCTTTTTTAATGTATACAATCCCTCTAAAGATTTTCCACAAATGTCACATGTGAAAGCTCTTTTTTTTGTACCGGAATGAGACCGACTCTTTTTTGTACCAGTTTGAGATTGAGTGGAGCTGTGGTTTTCTTGATCTTTGGTTTTAACTACAGGAGTGTCACTTTCTTTCAGAGTGAAAGTCTCCATTATAGTAATGAACTGTTTTTGAACAAAGTGCTCTCCCTCCTGATTGCTGCAGATATCCTTCTGGTCTTGTGTAATTGGTAAATGTTCTAATACCTGTTGTTCATGTTTTATCCTTGAATTATCCATTTTGTTTTCTTCTTGAACCAGTATAGGTTCTGGGTCTTCTTCCTCCTTAATAGGTGGATTTCCTGCTACCACCTGCTCTTCAATCAGTGGTTCTATTAACTTTCGTTCCTCCTCAGCGAAACAAGACTCAGGCTTCACATTTTGTTTTTCAATCAACTGAGGTTCTAGGTTTTCCTCTTCCTTTTTAACCCATTGAGGTTCTGTATCCCTCTGTTCTTTAATCAATGGAAGTTCTGGGTGATGATCTTCCTCTTTAATCAATGGAGGTCCTTTATCCCCTTGTTCATCAATTAGAAGAGGTTCTGGATTCCCTTTTTTAATCAGTGAACGTTCTGGGGCTTGTTCTTCAATCAGGGGAGGGGTGAGGGAAGTAGGGGAGGGAAGGTCCTGGTCATGACAGGACCTTACCCCCTGGTTACAAAGCTGTTGGATTGTAGAAGCTTCCTCCTCTGTGGAGACATGTGGCTTTTGGAGGTCTATGGGGACAAATGAAGAGATCATTAATATAATTACACTGATAACAGTCTCATGGATCAGCCGGATTGTTCCTGGAGATCCTGGACTTTAAGCATTACACAGTTCATCTAAATGTGGCTTTTAGTAAAAATTAAATCAATATTTAACAGCAATTCACAACATGTCATCTCATGGCACTTTGCAAAGTCAATTAAATCAAATCTTCCAGACAGATTGGTCAAAAAATCTAAGGAAACCCAGCAGATAGCATCAAGTCTCTGACTAGTAGCATTCTCTCCTAAAAGACCATGTAGCGAGTGGACAGTCATCTACATTGTAAATGGCTTAGCAGGAATTCCTTATATTGCGGATGCATGTAGCAAACATGAAAAGGAAAATGGCCCTTTAACTGGAATGAAAAACGTCCAGCAGAACCAGGCTCAATGTGAACGGCCATCTGGCACAGGTCCTTGAATTAATGATTCAAGGAGTTCGATTCATAAAATTCATCGGCAAAATTATCCACTTCAAAGCTTCGTTACATTGTTTATTTATTCAGCGCAGGCCAGGCGGCTAACGCTAATGATACCCGACCCTGCTAATAAGTGGATGCCAAGTGTTTATCCACTATGGAGACAGAAGGCAACGGGCAAAAAGCACTGTTGAGAAAGAGAAAAAGTTTTAAAGGTGTTGAGACACTTTAAATTTACCAGAAAAGAAAATTGTGCAGCGAGCTGCCAGGTATGGACTGAGTTTCTAACTGCAAAAGATTGGCCCTTCTACTGGCTGCTGGGCCCCCACCTTTCCTCTCTCCCCTGGACTCGTTTTGATTGGTCAGGGCTGAGCTTTTAATATTTTCATCCTAGAAGTTTTTAGCTGAAGACTTATCCTTGTTATTCAAAAAAGAACTGCATTGTAGTATTTGCATTTTGTCTTTATTTATATTACTCATAAAATAAGCTTATGTGAAAAATCTGCATATTGTCAAATTTTCATCTGATTACTTAATTAATCGGCAGAATAAATTTATAGAATAATCAATCACCAAAATAATTCTTTATGAAAGCCCTATTTGGCTGTTCTTTTAAATTGTCTAATATCTAAGCGGATCTGCAATGCAAATTTGACAAAAAAAGGTTATAAATGTTAAATTGTTCAGCATTTGTTTAACGCTTGTACCAATACAAAGAAACAAAGAAAGGAATGTGGACTGGATCTGAATTATTACATAATGCTAACTACTTATTTTAAGATGATAAACAAATAAGACATACTGTATCTGTCAGGAAGTGAATCTGATTGTATATTATAATATAATAATCATGTCCTTGCCAAAAATAAGGCTACTATTAATGGCATGTTGACACATCACTAGAATAATATAGAATATATTATAGAAATGTCTGACTAGCTGGTACATGGCCTGACTATGCCAAGCACATAAGGAACAATAAGTAATAATCCGATCAGATATACTTTAATGACACGAAATGTTACATTTTCATAAATTCTGTGGCAATTTAAGGGATAAAAATAAAATGCAATCAAATTTCTTAGTGGGATAATGGTGATATTAAAACCATTCTCACCTCTTTCTTTTTGTACCTTCTACCCTTCCTGCCTCACCTCATTTGAAAAGAGAAGTATGAACCTAAGTAGATCCTCTAGAGACTAGGGCTGGGTATCATCTAGGATGAGCCGATTCGATACGATTCTCGATACACAGCTCACAATACGATACAATTCTCGATACATAGCTCAGCTTGCTTTGATTCCAATATCGATATTTATTACTTTGAATTAATGCTCAGTGATTCAATCACCAAAATCAGCCTAATATTATGTTTATGTTCTATTTATTGATCACAGACATATTAACAGGAAAATAAAGTGCATTTGCTTCAATGCATTTAAAATATCACAGAAACCAAAAATGTGCCCAAACATCTGATTTTAGGGACAAAGGAGCTTCTAAAATCCTGTCGGCCGTTCCACAAATTCGTCTCACTTGCTCTCCTTCGCTGTGAACTGTAATGGTTGCGCTGTAATAACGCCCCCTAGAGGTTGGGAGGTATATCGATATTGAAAGCCAGAATATCGATATTAAATCGTTTTTAAAAATATCGATATTAATCTTTATATCGATTTTTATGCACAGCCCTTCTAGAGACCTTTTTTTGTGTCCATAATGAGACTAACAAAAAATCTATCTACTTTTCTCTGTGTATTTGCTGACTTTAGGGACTTGATGTGAAAGCACAAATTGTTCTGCTGTTACTGTTTTGAGTCTGCAGCGAGTGCTGACGTGAGCGCTTCCCCACTTCCCCAAACCTGCCTAACACACAAGCCAGCTGCAGCTGTCTCTTCCTTTATTTTCTATTCAGATGCCCGTTAGCTTCCACAAAATGGTCGCTAGGTTCCTGGTGTCTGACATGCAGTCAGAGCAAAGAGAGCAGAGAGGACACTTGCACCGCTCCGTTTTCCTATTGCAAATGCACAAATCTGCCGGTGATTGCACCCTGGATTACAAAGCGATATAATATTAATATATATTATGATAGACACCTGATTAATATCAATATAAAATACATCTGATAAAATGTTTAATAATTCCACTGAACTCTGATCCAGAACCACGTGGTATTCTGGGGCATGTAGGCAGGGGAAAGGATTTAGACAATCAACCTCTCAGAGGCTAACTATACAAGGTTGGTAGTAGGGAAGACCTATTATAAAATACACATAGATAGGGTTAGCGCTACAGTTTAAATTCAGGCTTTTCCCCCTGGTCCTTGTTTTAAAAAGGTAAAAAAAATTATTAGAGATTTCGAGTGATATTATGTCACTTACCAATATAATCTTACCTTAAAAATCTGAAAATGATAGTATCTTAAAAAACTCAATATACTGACCAGCCTACACAGGGTCTATCTGTATACGTATTTAAATATTTAAACATTTTTAATCTCAAGCTGTCAATCAACCTGTGGAGGATAACCAAAACAAGTTTTCACAACTCTTGTCACATATATAATGATATAAAATATCAAATGTATTCCACAAGACAGTTATCAAAAGTTATTAAAGACACACACACAATGAAAGAGGTGAATAATTGATTCAAACTATGTGTAAATCGAATTCAGTGAATTATTTAAAGCAGATATGTGTAAGTTTTGACCCAAGTATTGGCTTAATTTGATTAAATGGTTTTTCAGGTCAATATACAGCACTTGGCTCATATCGATGCTCTGTGTGGGTTGCCCTACTCAAAATCTGTAACTCGAGACAGTCGGATCCATCGGCGAATGGGTCATGTGACCCCCTCTAATGTTAGAGCGCAATGGTTAACTGTCCTCCTGTCAGCTTCCGAAAGGTTGCTCAGCAACATGTTTTGAATATATTTGGGTGGTAATAAATGCAGATATAAAATAATTAGGAAAAATAACACAACAAGAAATTTACTTGTAAGAAAAAAAAATAAAGCGTTCAAGGGAAAAAAATGACCGAAACATAGTCTTAAATAAAAAATAGGCACAGATAAATTGAGATCAGTTATAACAGGTAAGATATTAAAATAGGAGTATTCACATCTGTTTAATTGATAAATTATCAAATCTTTTTATTATTTTTATGCACTTAATGGCACACTAATATATTGGTTAGGTAACTGTTTAGCCCAGGAATATTTAAATGACTGCTTTATTATTCATGATTATGGCAGGACCTGTCCTCCATACCACAAAACAAACCTGCAGGGACCAGAAATATTTCAGGATTGCATTTCAGAAACGAAGATTTGCAGAAAACCATTTGCATGTTTCTATGCTGACACGGTTTGCTGACATTTACTGGGCTATGATGCATGTTTATAAGCCAACATCTGCTATGGAAAATATAGAAACAATCATGCAGATGTGGGAGACTGGGAGAATGTTATAGTGCGTTTTATGGGTCCTCGGTAGTCGGAATACACGCTCTCCGGGTCGGAACATTTAACTGGAATGACCCCTAAAGTCGGCATTACGAGTTGGAAAGTCAGTGTAGCAGGATGGTACCCGACATCAGCATCAAAGATGGCTGCTTCTTGCAACATTGAGAGAAAACTTCATACTTTGACTGTTTGTAGCAGCTCTCTACGGTTTCTGTGACAATCAGTGGTGCAGGTGCTGCCTTCCAGTGTCAAACAGACGTGATGTTTCAGCTCTGTTTATTTCCACACAATACTGCCTGGAAAAGCGTTATTGTTATAACAAATGTCAGACGGAGGGAAACTGGAACGCAAAAGGGCGGAGATGACGCAATCCGACCTCCGAGGCAAAAAGGAGCCTCAGAGGCTGAAGCCTATGTGTAAAACTAAGAGATCAGATCAGAAACTGGTTTATCAGACACTTTTTGTAGCTTCATACCGATTCTGGTGAGTTTTATCTGGGGTCTCCAGCAGCTTTCCAGCAGTCTGGCGTCTTCCTCGTAGCGGACGATGGTTTTCTCAACCTCTGAGAAGATTTCTTCAGCAGCAGCAGTCAGTCGCTCTCTGATAAACTCTCTCAGATGCTGAACTGGAGACATTGTTGCTGAAACTATGCAAATGTTCAGCTGAGGTACGACAAACACAACCGTCTTCCTGCTGAGTCCACACACGCCCCTGCACATAGACATAATATGTCTATGCCCCTGCATGTATCTGAACTCCATTTAAATAAACCAAACGACCTCTATGCTTTGTGCACTTTTAAACAGAGGGACTCTGTGGGCTTGTGCTGCCACCTTGTGGCTTGAATTGGTTTAAAACCAGCAGTAGGTTTCGATTTCTGAAAAAAAAAACAAAAAAAAAACAAACAAAAAAAAAAAACAAGAGCTCAATTTACATATAAAGACAAAGTTATATCAACCAAATGAAAAATCCGCGTGTCACAAAAAGCTGAAGTTTATCAGAAGTTTCTCGTGTGATGCTGGAGAATATGAGATCTTTGGTGTCACCTTCAGTCTTCAAGAACACACTCTCCTGATACTGAAGAGAAATACTTAATTTACAGTGAAGTTTGAAAAAAACTTTGAAGTTCTGGTGAGACGAATAAAAAAACCTGAATTAACTTTGAGAAAATAATAAAATGGAGACAAAAAGTTTTACAGAGTAAAGTAAGTCGATATTTTACAAACTGTTTCTTGTGAGCCAGGAGGTCAAATGTTAGATTTACACCTCTGCTCCTTATTCTGCAGGCTGTAAAACTTTTTATTTATTTATTTATTTATTTATTTATTTTTTTATTAAAGATTTGAACAAATGTACAAAATAACGTGGCATGTACAAATATAAAGAAATGAGGTCGTACAAGGTTAAGGCACACATATTAGAAGATAAATGATAAATCAAAAACGGGAAAAGCAAACAGAAGACAGAAAAAAATATATAATAAATAAATTAAAGACAAAAAAAAAAAAACAACAACAAAAAACAACAAAAACAACAATGGGGCATTAGTTCTCAAAAATTTTAACCGTTTTAAGGTTCTTAAGTGGTTGTCCATTAGAAGGTTTTTTGCAGGCTGTAAAACCTGATAACCCTCCCTGTTCTTCCTGCTCTCAGACACACCTTGAAGCTGGTGGAGCAACATCTGCTGGAGGTGAAAGCTGATTGGCTGCAGCCTCTCTGCTCTGACACGTGATTCGTAGATCAGAGCTCAGAGCTGTTGCTGTTTTCAGGAAATGAAACTCACACAGTCACTGTGACCGAGAGGAGAAATGGAGCAGAACCAGCTGGACCGAGAAACCTTGTCCTGTTCGATCTGTCAGGATCTACTGAAGGATACTGTGACTATTCCCTGTGGACACAGCTACTGTATGAAGTGTATTAAAAACTTCTGGGATGAAGAGGATCAGAAAGGAATCCACAGCTGCCCTCAGTGCAGGGAGACCTTCACACCGAGGCCCGTTCTGAAGAAAAACACCATGTTAGCAGCTTTAGTGGAGCAGCTGAAGAAGACTGGACTCCAAGCTGCTCCTGCTGATCTCTGCTATGCTGGACCTGAAGATGTGGCCTGTGATTTCTGCTCTGGAAGAAAACTGAAAGCCATCAAGTCCTGTTTAATCTGTGTGGCTTCTTTCTGTGAGAAACACCTTAAGCCTCATTATGATTCAGCTGCATTCAAGAAACACAAGCTGGTGGAGCCCTCCAAGAACCTCCAGGAGAACATCTGCTCTCGTCATCATGAGGTGATGAAGATGTTCTGTCGTACTGATCAGAAGTGTATCTGTTATCTCTGCCCTGTGGATGAACATAAAGGCCACGACACAGTGTCAGCTGCAGCAGAAAGGACTGAGAGGCAGAGAGAGCTGGAGGTGAGACGAGAAAACATCCAGCAGAGAATCCAGGACAGAGAGAAAGATGTGAAGCTGCTTCAACAGGAGCTGGAGGCCATCAAGCACTCTGCTGATAAAACAGTGGAGGACAGTGAGAAGATCTTCACTCAGCTGATCCGTCTCATCCAGAAAAGAAGCTCTGATGTGAAGCAGCAGATCAGATCCCAGCAGGAAACTGAAGGGAGTCGAGTCAAAGAGCTTCAGGAGAAGCTGGAGCAGGAGATCACTGAGCTGAAGAGGAAAGACGCTGAGCTGAAGCAGCTCTCAGACACAGAGGATCACAACCAGTTTCTCCACAACTACCCCTCACTGTCAGCACTCAGTGAGTCTACACACTCCTCCAGCATCAAGATCCGTCCTCTAAGCTACTTTGAGGATGTGACAGCAGCTGTGTCAGAGCTCAGAGATCAACTACAGGACATCCTGAGAGACGCATGGACAAACATCTCACTGAGACTCACTGAGGTGGATGTTTCACTGTCAGAACCAGAACCAAAGAGCAGAGCTGGATTCTTGAGATATTCATGTGAAATCACACTGGATCCAAACACAGCACATAGTTATCTGTTACTATCAGAGGGGAACAGGAAGGTGACAAGGATGAAACAACCTCAGTCTGATTCTAGTCATCCAGACAAATTCACTGGTTTGTGGTTTCAGGTTCTGAGTAGAGAGAGTCTGACTGGACGTTGTTACTGGGAAATGGAGTGGAGAGGGAAAGTTTATGTTGCAGTTGCATACAAGAATATCAGCAGAGTAGGAAGTGGGAATGAATGTAGGTTTGGATGCAATGACAAATCTTGGGCATTAATTTGTTCCCAAGACGGTTATAAATTTGGTCACAAAAACATCTGGACCTCTGTCAAAGGTCCTGTTTCTTCCAGAATAGGAGTGTACCTGGATCACAGAGCAGGTATTCTGTCCTTCTACAGCGTCTCTGAAACCATGACTCTCCTCCACAGAGTCCAGACCACCTTCACTCAGCCGCTATATCCTGGGGTTTATGTTTGGAGCATTGGAGGTTCTGCTGAGTTCATTAAACCCAAATAGACAGAATCCACTGAAGGTTCAGTCAGTTTGATTCAGATTTCTTTCGTCAAATACTTTTGAGATTTTAACAATTTAATACATAAACAGCTGACCTATAGACATATACGAAGTCAATCATAGCTACACATTCACATATATCTTGCTTCATTTATACTTGTCGCATCGAACAGGGCGTGAGGTTGCATGCTCCAAAAGTGACGCGATCCCAGTGTCCCAACCCCAGGGTGCAGGCCCTGCGAGCAGCCGAGTTGTGATGTCCTGCATCTCCGAATTTTTGTAAGCTGCCGAGAACAACGTGCACAGGCTTAATTAAAAATGGGGGAATTCAAACAAACATGTTTGCCTGTACTGATATCAAATGGCACAGACGTTTCAAGCTACACAGTTTTGTTAAATGATATGTTGTTACTGTTTATTATGTGACTCAAAACAGCATACACACAATACTGGCATACTATTAGGGGTGAGTTTATTTGCCAAGTTTGTGAGTACAAACAAGGATGTAGATTTCTAGTTCCATCACCTTTTCTTTCTGTTTGCTACGAATGAACATGCTCTCTTTTTCTACATCTCTAGCCCCCCGTTTATTTCTGTTTAGCTGCCTTAAGCACAGCCACTATTGTTCATGATTGTTTATGATACTGCACAGGGCCATTTTGGAAGTGTGATGTCAACTGTTTCTTCTTTCTTTACTGCATTTTCACTGGGTGTGTTGAGTAGTGCCACACTGTGTTTTGCTGTTATTCTTTGGAATGCCCAGAGGTTTAATTTATAAAGCTTGCATATGCACAAAATTGGGCCTGAAAGTTGTGTACGTCACTACACGGAAATGTTGGGATCTAAAAAAACAAACAAAAACTTGACTTGAAAATCTGCAGTTCTCACGAAAACTCTGACCCAGGCATACGCTTATTTTGCAGACAGAAGAAATTGGCAAGCATATAGTAAAGTGGTGAATTGCTGCCAAACTGCTTGATGATTCCTTTCAGATGCTCATTTTCACTCTATATCAGACTGTAATCATAGTATGACTTCATCATGAGCATTCATGCTTATGCTGGGAACATTCAACTAAACAAATGGACCTTTCAAATAAAAAATGGCTATAAGCCAACTTAAATAAAAGTCCACACAACATTTTATCGGGGTTTTCCATCACTGCATTCCTTTCCACGATGATCACCATGTTACCTTTTTTTTCGTGGTATAGGTACAATTTTAATATGGATTCCATGCAAAGTTATATGTATGAGACCCCAGGGACCTAAAATCTCCCTTTGATTTCAGAAATGGGCTGCGGTGGTGAAGATCTTTATTAAGCAGCGTTAAAATTGATTTACAATTTTTAGCTTTGATGAAAATGAATGTGTTTTCAACAAATAAAGACTAAGAATTAAAGTGAAACATTGTTTCAATTCCACTGATTCAGTTTCTTAAATTTTCCTTTTCTGTTACACTCAGATAACATTATACTTCTGTATAATTTATACGAATATTTTAAACGTATCTCTATACTATTAATACTCAAAACAAAACAAAAGAGTGTAAAAATCAGACCATGTCGACAATTTCCCTTTGCTTTTCGACCAAAACTGCAAGGATTTCAATCTGATTTTTGCTGGTTTTTCATTCTAATTCAGTTGATCTTGAAGTCCTTTTGCTGTTGCAAATATTTCTTTGCTTCAGTTTGCAGACAGCAGCAGTAAAGTGTAACTGAATATACAAACTCGGAAGCTGTGGCTCTCTACAGAACGTGGGTTTGTTCCCACTGAAGAGAGGAAACCATGTCATTCACAGCCTCCTGCTGTGAATGAACATTCAATTTTAATTATATAGCGGCAATTCACAACACATAAGATTTTCCTTTACCCCACAGCACTTCGAAGTCTTTCTAGGAGAATATTGTGAACAACTGTATCAAATGCATCTCTGAGATCTAACAGGAGCCACCTGAGGCGGCTGAAGATCTTGAAACTTACACAGAGATCTAGCTAGGAAGCCCAGAACTAGCTTGGGACGATAAGATGGGCAGCCCCGGCGTGGCAGGATGTCCGGCAGGCGGCCCCAACATGGCTGTGTCTCAGATGGGTATGTCGGATGACCCCCTAGGTAGAGCAGGACCCTCTGCAGCCGGCGGTCAGGACCAGAAGGGTTTCTTTGTTCCAAACAGAGGGGCTCAACCACCCTCCCCCCGAGATTAACCGAACAGAAAAGTCAGAGGCGGGGGCGCCGTGGTGGACGGCCCCGACGAGGCAGAGTCGAGCGGCTCGAAGTCCGCAGTCTGCGGCTCCGGCCGAACAGAGAAGTCAGAGGCGGGCGCCGTGGTGGACGGCCCCAACGAGGCAAAGTCGAGCGGCTCAGAGTCCGCAATCTGCGGCTCCGGCCAAACAGATCAATTGGATGCGGTGCCAAGCTACAGGTCTCGGCGGAAACCGAGGCCAGAGGCGGATCCTCCTGGATCCCCTCACGAGGCCTGGGCAAAGGTAGGTCCTCCTGGACCTCCTCGTAGGTCTTTGACGCAGGCAGGTCCTCCTGGTCCTCCTCTAGAGGCTTGGGCGGAGGCAGGTCCTCCTGGTCCTCCTCTTGAGAATTGGGCGGAGGCAGGTCCTCCTGGACCTCCTCGGGAGACTTAGACGGAGGCAGGTCCAATCCCTCGGTGGCTTCGGGCAGTGACGAAATAAAGGCTTCAGAGAGTGGCGTCGGGCTACAGGCTTCAGTGGAAGCCGAGGTTGGAGGCAGAAGCACGTCCTTGACAGACCTTCCGCGCCAGTGGTTCTGCCGTCTTCGCCGGGAGGGGCCAGATGAGGAATCCGGAGCAGTCTCGGGGGTGGCAGCTGGCCAGCAGGGCAGAAGGTCGTCTCAGTCACCATGGTAGAACTCCCACAGCTGGCTCTCCTTAATGCGTGGGGCTCTGCTAGGTGGAACGATGAGCCTCACTCGGGGGGCTAGCTGCGAGTCATGGAGGTGATGACCGAGACGACGTGAGGCTGAGCGGCCGCCCTCACTGGGCTCCGAGGTAGCCGTAACAACGTCCATGTGGACCACCAGGGGAGTGGAGTCAGCCCGGATAGTTGGTGTAGGGTCCCGGGCAGAAGCCATCTTGGCATATCTCTCCTTCATCTGGCGTTTGCACAGCTGCACATATGCGAGGATCTCAGGGTCGTCAACCCCTGCAGGTAAGCCCCATGTGGTTCCTGAGTTCATCTTTTGACTGGGCTGTACTATCAGGGTTTTGTTTACCGACGAACTCAGGAAGCGCACACAGGTCTAAAGTTTAAGTGTTTATTTAAATGAGGTATGCTGGATGATGAAGACCGGAGGTACAGGACTGCAGAAGGTCAGGAATGTAGGTGATGGCAGGAGCTGACGGCCCGGAGAGAGAGAGTCCACACTCGCTAGGTGCTGCTCGGCTAGAAGGCCTCATAGCAACACCAGGGCTCAGGGCGGCTAGTTAGGTTAGCAGTTATCCGGAGACACCAGGGCACAGAGCAGAGCTTCACCAGAGCAGCTTGACAGATTAGCAGTTATCAGGAGACACCAGGGCACAGAGCAGGGCTTCACCAGAGCAGCTTGACAGGTTAGCAGTTATCAGGAGACACCAGGGCACAGAGCAGGGCTTCACCAGAGCAGCTTGACAGGTTAGCAGTTATCAGGAGACACCAGGGCACAGAGCAGGGCTTCACCAGAGCAGCTTGACAGGTTAGCAGTTATCAGGAGACACCAGGGCACAGAGCAGGGCTTCACCAGAGCAGCTTGACAGGTTAGCAGTTATCAGGAGACACCAGGGCACAGAGCAGGGCTTCACCAGAGCAGCTTGACAGGTTAGCAGTTCTCAGGAGACACCAGGATACAGAGCAGGGCTTCACCAGAGCAGCTTGTCAGGTTAGCAATTCACAGAAGACACCTGGACAAAGAGCAGAGCTTCTCCAGGAACGAACAGTAGAACACAAAGACTTACAGAGGGACTGGCATGGAGTGGTGGATAGCAGAAGACGGCCCAGTGCTGAACAGAAGACAGAGGGATGTTTAAATAGAGCACTAACAGGTGGAACAAGGGTCTGGCTAATTAACAAGCAAATGATTATCAGGTGTGACTGACTGCTGAGGAGGTGAAGTGAAAATTGACAGAAAATAACTGATGACTAAAAACTAACAATAAATAAAGTCAAACCTAACCCAAAAGAAATGAAAAAATGAAAATAACAGAAAAACAAAGCCAAACCAAAACTCAACCATGACAATGGCTTGACTCATTTTATTATAGATACTGAAATTGCAGAGCGGCAGAAACTAGTAGAAACGGAAAATATTACGGGATAATTACAAGACGGTCCCCAGATTATTCAGTATATGTAACCACATTTTCAAAGATCTACCAAAATGCAAATGTCCTTGTTACAAAGTAATTTAGGAGCCGAGGAATCTTTTCTTTGTTCATTTGGTGATATGCAATTTCTGGTGAATAAACTTTTCAACATTGTTGCTGGTGATCAATCGTGGCTGGCTGAATTTAAAAAATTGTAAACAGAGGCACAACACTGATTTTAGAGCCATTTTAGGATGTAACTTTAGTGTTTTTTTTTTACTTTCTTCCTTGGTAAGAAAGCTGTGTAACCTCCGCAAGGAGTTACACATTTTGTTTTATTTATTTTAGCAGAGCTTCCTAAGTTTGACTGGGATTCACAACATCTACCGGGAAAATCAGTAGGATGGATCGAACACATAGGTGTGGATCCTAAAACAAATCAGTCCAATTTGGGTGAATTATTTAGAGTAATAATGTTAAAAAGCGTGTCCTCTTCAGTATCTCAGCTGCTGAATTTAAATCCTGATACGCTCGCTGGGACAATATTTGATACACCATTTGCATGTGGCTCAAAAGGAGAGGAGTAAGACAACGATTGTGTTTGTTAATTACTAAAAGATACTACACTTACAGTTATTGGAAACAACGCAGAGAGGGAGTAACAGTAAGCAGTAGATTGCACTAAGCAATGTCTCCAATTTAATTCAAGGAGGGGGGGGGCTACCTCCTCCTGTTTTTTATGTCCTTCAGTTCATTACATGTCTGTGGGTTCTGCAGCATGGACCCGAATGGCATTGTGGCAATCAGCAGACATGGGGGAAGGAGCAGAGGACCGAAAAGACAAGGTGAACATGTTGGAACTTTTCGAACACCTACAGACATCTGCTTCAGCTGTGGTCAAGCTAGGCACTGGGCAAGAAGTTGATTCACACCAGCACGTCAGCCTGGCATGAAGTCCCAGTATGGCCTCACCTCCAGAAGGTCAGTGCCCCAGCAAGGGGATAACGCTCCCATGAACAATGTTTACGCACCCTGGAAAAGTGGCCAACACCCATCAACAGTGCTGATCCCAAACTGTCAAGGGAAATGACTGTATGAACTTTCTGCACATATTGGAGCCACTTGATTCATCAGATTCTTAGTTGTGAAAAGGAGACTTTGTCACTGAGGTGTGTCGCAGAGACATTACAGCGAACCACTGCAACACATGGGGGAAGAAATGTAGAGCTCCACACATGGAAGCCTTGAATGTGAAGTCTTAACTCCGATCTCCTGTTTGCCTGATCTGTTGCATGTCAATCTGGGTCCATCTCCGGAGCCACACAGACTGGTAACAAACATCTTTAAGGTAAAACACAGACAGTTATTTCTAGCCATATACTACTGAACAAATTTAATGGGATGTGATCTGGATGGCCTGTGTTCTCATATTTTTTCTTTCTCTCCATCTTTAAGCTCCTAGGCAGATGGATCAGGAGGTGGTTAAACATTTCTTAAGGCAGCCGAATTGAGTGTATCCCAATGCACAAGTTTGCAGTTTTGAAAATATACTCATGTTCATTCACTTTTCTGTTATGTACATAATTAAACAGCAGAAGGTGTGCTTTACCATTACAATTATGAGCAGGAGATTCACTGGGTGGAAATGTCTCTCTGGTTAACAACTGCATGTCCTAAATTTGCAAAATGGGGGTTGGGAACTTCCTGGGGTGACAGGTTTACTACACACAAGGTCTTCTCTGGTATGCACAGATGTGCCCTGAGATACACATTCTGTTTTTAAACCAAATACGATTCATTACCGGGGACACATTTTAGGTTACACAAATTTGTCAGGTTATTTCTTATTAGCTCACAAGTATTGAGATTTTTCTATTTTACATATAACAGTTGCCAGCTATGATATACCAGATGTTCACCAGGATTTTCTATATTACTAGGTGTTTTATTCAGGTTATAAACAATGTTTTACATGTCCTTTGCCCAGCAACACCATCTTGATGTAGTATGTTTTGAGGGTTAGTACAGATAAATTGTAAATTGCCAGAATATGTACCTTTCCTGGGCTGTGTTAGTTACGCAGGAATATCTGGTATTTACTCTGGTCACGAATATAGGATTTTCACAGAGTCGAACTGCTGCGTGTGACAGAGACTGTCAGGCTGCAGTTGTCATTGCACTATGCTTACATTGATCTTACGCCATCTTTGAAGGACCCCTTGCAGATACATTGCAGGGTACACTCAAATAATGTTTTGATTTGAATTTAGGATATAAGCCAGTGTTTTTCCTATTTCAATACTGATAGGCATTTGCAGTTACGTTTTTGTAACAAAATTATTTTTGTTACAAGGGGGGAAAGGGATAAAATAGAAAAACTGGATAAACTAGAAAAACAGAGGGTAACTTAATCCATATCTAAGCTAGTTCTATTGCAGGCCCTGTTTAAACAGTAGTTTAAAATCATTGGTGTGTCAGGCAGGATAGTTAGGGATGTAGTTAGGGATTGAAAGCCGCATATCTCGTGTTGGGGTTAACTAGATCAGGATTTGTAATAACTTGATAGAAAGATAGGTGAACAACATAGGGGTTTAGTATGTGTTGGACAAAGTGCATGTCAAATGATGCGAAAGGTTGGATGCAGTGCTGTTTAATATGAGGATGGGATCTCTTGTAGATAAACAAAGCGAGGAATTCATTGCAAGGGGACTACAAGATGCTATAAAATGACCCGATGGGGGTTTGTGTTTTCTCTCAGATCAAAAACAGGAACTTTTTCGCAGCACACAGAGTAGGACCTCTGAGGTTACAGAGTTTAATAGAGTCGTGACATACAGCGTGCTGAGAAGTTTTGTGTCAAGTGGTGCAATGTATGGTAATTTTTTAATCTAAAAGAGCATGCTGAAATTCTTACAGGATAAATGTACTTTTATTTCAAAACCGCATTAACTAATTTTTGATTATACAGACATGGAGGTCCCCACCAGAGGTCTAAAGTATTTGTGTGTGCTGCACACATTTTTTGCAGGATGAGGCCCGTGCAAGGAGAAGACAAAGAAATTGTGATGAAGTGTCTAATTAAATATTACATTTCTAAAATAGGTTTCCTGACAGGACGAAGGTGGAACAGTGGAAAGTGGTAAGGATTAATGGGACTCTGAAAAAACAATTGGCTAAAATCTGTGCACAGGCTAAATTGATATAGGTAAAAAGCTTTGATGTTTGTTTCTTGTTGGAGTGTTCAGTTAATTTCATTACAGGGTATATTCCATAAGACTGGACGGAGTTTTTCGGGGTGCAACGTCAGCTCCCGGGAATTACAGGTAGCACACGACATTTGATATCTAAAAGATTGTCGTGTAAGTTTCAGATTGTATTGGAGAAATACAACCAGGAAAGTCCAGGAATGTGAAGGAGGATCCACTGACCTCCCAACCTCGAATGAGTGCACGTTAAGGTCATCATAAGACAGATGCGGTGGGCCAGAGGTCAGGGGCCCATCAGATTCCAGACCTGTGCGTACCAGCCACCAGAGGGTGGCGATGCAGGACAACATGATTAACAGCATCTAGCCTGGCTCACCGGAGCAGCCGTGATGACCTCAGGGCGACTCACCGGAGAGACTCTGGTGATGTCGGTCCGATTCACCGGGGAGGCTGTGGTGGCATCAGGCTGGGTCTTGGGAGAGGTGAGGACGACGTTTGCGCAGAAGTGGTGGTTTGTGTTGAGGGAGCGGGTGCTGCGGATGCGGCATGGGAGGCACCTAAGCAGGTGAGTGGTGGTCTGCTCACAGTGGATGGAGCTAGGTCCATTTGCCTGGTTCTTTCATGTAGACTCTGCAGGCGACGGGTTCATATTTGGCCTGAACGTACTATGAGCTGAGTTTGACAAACCCGAATTTAGCCGCACACAGAGTTACGTTTTAAGAAGTTTATTGAAGAGGTCGAAATGGTGGCGACAAAGGTAGGTGAATGGTACAGCAGGTGTGTAGGCAGGCAGGATGAGCAGTCGCCCCGATGGTGCAACTTAGGCCGAACGGATCAGGCGGTGAGAACCTGAGAACTACGCGGTCCGGCAGAGCAAGCGTAGCAAACACACGGAAGGATTGACAACGCTGCACCAAGGAAACACGTACAACTTGGAGCGTCAGCTGACAGGATACAGAGGTGCGTTGGGACCCAAGGAGGAACCAGCAGCTAAGCAGCAAGGAGACACGGCAACTTGGAGCATCAGCAAGCAGGGCACACAGGAGACAGTGAGGGTGAGCGAGGTAGAGAGAGAGAGACGCTCAGGCGGTGAACAGTTGGCTGAGGAGGTTATATGCAGGCTGGTAAACAGGTGGACTGAGCAAAACCAACTAGTGGCAACAGGTGGAGATGATCCAGGGTAGGATGGTGGCTGGACACAAACTGGGCTGATTGGATAATGGCTAAGGGGTGACAGATGCAGAAAATGTCCAAACAAAAACCTAGACCATGACAGTAATGATGATTTTTTTACTTGAATTGTTTCTATGGTGATGGATGAAAAGGATTTATT
Source organism: Fundulus heteroclitus (assembly GCF_011125445.2). NCBI lineage: Eukaryota > Metazoa > Chordata > Actinopteri > Cyprinodontiformes > Fundulidae > Fundulus > Fundulus heteroclitus. Next base: position 2,597,539 of record NW_023396835.1, on the reverse strand, counting down.
CCAGACTCACAACAAGGTCAATGTTTTATAAAATCTCTCGTGAAATGTTTTTTTCCCTCTTTTTTTCAGAAAAGTTGTGTTTTTTTTTCATCTTGGAAGGTTCGACCTGCCTTTAATGTCTTCTAGTATGACTAAGAGATTGATAACTTTGGATGGATGGTTTATCCAAGAAGCATAAGTTGCACGTAGGAGGCGTTCAGGTGGGTAGTGAGAGTAGACGAATTTGACCTTAGTTAGCATGTAGGTTTAGATTAACTACTGTAGTCTAATGTACATTAAAATAATGTGCATGCAGGGATCTAAGACATTTATTTAGTTGAACCCAAAGTTTTAGATAAATGCTGAGACTGTGATTTTATGTGATAAGACAGATTAATGAAGCTTTCATGAATTTTATTTTATGTTATATTACTATTTTTCAGCCTGTGTTTGCAGAGATGTAAGGTTAATCAGAGTTCAGTTTCTTAGTGTGTCCTTATATGGTTGTAAAGCATTCTTAGAACTTCATTATCTGTGTGTGTGTGTGTGTGTGTGTGTGTGTCTGTGTGTGTGTATGTGTGTGTGTGTGTGTGTGTGTGTGTGTGTGTGTGTGTGAAATTATGGGTCATATGACGGTAATTTAGAGTGGGTGAGGAGAGCTGGGTCCTGCCCAGGCTTTAGTAGGAGTTAAACCACCAGGGGCCAAGATGGAGCTGTTATACACCACATGAGGCTGTTTGTTTGTTCATCACCTGTTTTTGTATAGCTGTTTAATAATAATAATAATAATAATAATAATAATAATAATAATAATAATAATAATAAAAATAAAAAATAATTGAACATCATTGATCTCACAATGGAGAAATTCATTCAATAAATTCAAACAATTAGTAAATTTTAGATACAGGTTTTTAAAAGTTAATGTCAGGTAGAATTTATAACACAAAGACTGAAGTCAGCTAGGCACACTGTTGATGCACAAACAGAGATTTTAGTTGGCTGCTTTTTATTCACTTCAAATATTAATACTTTTGAAATTCTGTGTTTAATAAAACAAGGGGAACAAGCATAAAAGGTTTATTTTTAGGTAAAATAAATCAAATCTAACACTGTACAAGGAATGATACGTTTCTTTAAAGGTCTTTTTGATCTTCTCATAAACCTTGACACCTTAGATTAGATTTTTTGTAGGTAGATCCTTCTGAAAGAACTTCACACCACTGGATGTTTTATGGTTTATTGTTTAAAGCAGAAAGCAAAATGGTAAAATGCTGAAAATCTTTCACATCATCATTTGAAACATTTATTGTCATACAGCGACACATCAGGTTCATTGCATTTTTTTCTGCAAATATTACATGAGACAATTAGTTTTTTCCTATAGGTGCTTTGAATGCAATGTTAAACAAACTCTCCTCTCCTTTTATGCTACCATTTATTTATTTTTTGTTTCTTTGTTTTAATTTTTTAATAAACCAAAACTTGGCCTCTCCTCTCTGACAGCGAATGCTTAAAGGCATACTATGCAACATTTTTCAGTTAATTAATGTGTTCCATACCGTTTTGGATGATTAAATGAGTCATTTCAGGTCGAACAAAGGTTTTCTCGGCCGCCCTGGTGGTCTGTGGGGGAAATACCGCACTTGCGGAAATACCGCAAGAGCGGTACAACAAAGAACCACGTGTTAACGTCAAATAAACATGCAAGCATATCGAGTTTATTGTTATTATTATTATTATTATTATTATTATTTTAATTTTTTTTTATTTTGGCGAGACGCTACCGTGGCGAGGCGGCGGTGGCGGCTGTGGCTGTGGCTTGGCGAGGCGGCGGCCGCGGCTTGGCGAGGCGGTGTCGGTAGCGTCTCGCCAACATAAAATAATAATAATAATAATAATAATAATAATAATAATAATAATAATAATAATAATAATAATAATAATAAAACTGGCGAGGCGGCGGCGGCGGCGGCGGCGGCGGCTGCGGTTTGGCGAGGCGGCGGCGGCGGCGGCGGCGGCTGCTGTAGGGTCTTGCCAACATATAATAATAATAATAATAATAATAATAATAATAATAATAATAATAATAATAATAATAATAAAACTGGCGAGGCGGCGGCGGGGGCTGCGGCGGCGGGGGCTGCGGCGGCGGCGGGGGCTGCGGCGGCGGCGGGGGCTGCGGTGGCGGCTGCGGTTTGGCGAGGCGGCGGCGGCTGCGGCGGCGGCTGCTGTAGGGTCTTGCCAACATATAATAATAATAATAATAATAATAATAATAATAATAATAATAATAAAACTGGCGAGGCGGTGGCAGCCGCGGCGGCCGTTTTTTTCCACTTTTCGTTGCGTTCGCCTGTCTGCTAAGATCAAAACAACCGCGCCTGGCTTGACGGAGAAACCAGAACAGGGGTCCGTTCTTCGTACGTTGCTTAAAACATCCGAGATCAAATGAGACATCCAAGATGACTTCATCCGGCTAATCATGATCCGGCTAAGTGGGTTCTTCGAACACACCTGTTGTTTACGATTAGTATCACTGGATTGAGTTATCTGAGACAACTGCGCGCTCATGCGTTTGTTTAAAAGGGGAAATGTATCGATAGTAGAAACAATGATCAGCAACGCTGCTATTGGCTGTTCAGCAAAGAACGCCCACAGTTTTTCTCCCAAGCAGAACACGAGCTTTTAATGGAAGGTTTTGCCAAATTTGAGTCATTAATTAAAACGACAGGGAACACCTCAAAGTCTGCTAAAGCCAGGAGAGAGGGCTGGCAAAAAGCAGCAGACAAATTAATGCGTAAATACTGTCCATGGTAGATGTTTCTATCACTTTCTACAGCATGAATTTTTGCATTTTAATAATTTTATATTATTTGTTCTTTTATATCAGAGCCTCCACGGGACTCCCATGGGGACAAGTAAAAGGGAAATACAAGAATATTCTACAAAATGGTAGCCTTTAATTATTACACTTTATTATAAAAAGGCACTTGTTATGTCAAGAGATCCAAATTTCAGTGTCATTCCTTAGACACGGGAAGTAAAGGACATGTGCAAACTGTGAATTTTAACAAAAAAAAAAAAAAATCTCCATCCATAAAAAAATGAAAATCTTCCTTTTCCAAGTCATCCACAGTTTACACGGTAAAACTGTATTGCTCGTGTCTAGATAATCCGTCCATATTTTTTTCTAATACAATATACGGCTCGACAGGAAGCAAGCCTTTCAAAGTAAAACTAAACTTCACAATAAAATGACCCGAACAACTGTTCTTACTGAATATGATAAAAATAAAAAGCAAACTATCATACAAATAACTTAAATATTTTAGATTTATGGCTCCAACATCACGTTTTCCTCTTTAAAAGCCACTGTTAAATGATGTGTTTGTCTGTTTATAACAGCCAAATCTCTCTACAGTTACACTGTCGCGCTGCGCTAAAGGATCCTGTCTATTGCGCAATACGCGATTAATTCGAAATACTCTGCTAATTATTCTTGCACCTTCCGCAACAGGTTGCTGTCGTAAAAATGGACATGGCTATGACAGACTTCTCCATCTCCTCCGCTTATACAGCAGTGATCTAATCTTGTTTACATGAAATAAGCCTGCTCTGGAGCAGGCTTAAGCTGGCGCACATGTTGCTATGACAACAAGTGCAGGATGTCTTTCGAAGAACCAAACGATCCAAGATCATGCCAAATCGTCAACAATGAAATCCTGCTAACTGAGTTAGCGACGTACGAAGAACGGACCCCAGCTGAGCATCTTTACGACAGTGCACTTTTACTTTCGCCCTCTGGGGGGAGCCTCGCTGGAAAATCAACCCCGGTTGCATAGTATACCTTTAACTGATCACTTTAGAAACAAACTAAACATCAGCTATTGTATCTTTGTGCTTCAGATTCAGCTGAACATCGCTCTTATTAGAGATGGCATCAAAAATAGATTCAAGCAGTTTGAAACAAGTCTGCATTTTAACTTTACAACCAGCAGTAAAGCAACTTGACAGGAAATCAACTCAGGTCCACTAAAAGGCTATATCTGTTGTCTTCTCCAACAACGAAGAAAAAACAGCAAATAGGCCAGTGCCGATCAGCTGTTTCGGAAAACAATATTGAGGAATTAACAAACCCAACAGGACCAGATCATCAAAGATGAAGAAAAACAAAGGCTGACAATCTCTGATTGATTTCTGACCAGTTTAGACATAAAACAACAATAATTAAGAAAATTGTGAAGATTTAAAAATCAGAATCAAACTCATTGAACCTTCAGTGGATTCTGTCTATTTGGGTTTACAGAACTCAGCAGAGTCTCCACTGATCCAAATCAAAACCCCAGCATGTAGCAGCTGAGTGAAGGTGGTCTGGACTCTGTGGAGGAGAGTCATGGTTTCAGAGACGCTGTAGAAGGACAGAATACCTGCTCTGTGATCCAGGTACACTCCTACTCTGGAGGAACCAGGACCTGAGATGGAGGTCCTGATGTTACTGTGAACAAATTCATAGCCGTTTTGGTAACAATATAATGCCCGAGATTTGTCATTATATCCAAATACACATTTATTCCCACTTCCGGCTCTGCTGATATTCTTGTAAGCGACTGCTACAGAAACTCTTGCGCTCCACTCCACCTCCCAGTAACAACGTCCAGTCAGACTCTCTCTACTTAGGACCTGAGACCAAAACGTGAATCTGTCTGGATGACTAGAATAAGACTGAGTCTGATCAGTCCTTGTCACCTTTCTGTTCCCCTCTGATAGTAACAGTTGTTTGTGTGCTGTGTTTGGATCCAGTGTGATTTTATGTGAATATTTTAAAAAATCAGCTCTGTTTTTTGGTTCTGCTAACAGTAAAACATCCACCTCAGTGAGTCTCAGTGAGATGTTTTTCCATGCGTCTCTCAGGATGTCCTGTAGTTGATCTCTGAGCTCTGACACAGCTGCTGTCACATCCTCAAAGTAGCTCAGAGGACGGATCTTGATGCTGGATGAGTGTGTAGACTCACTGAGTGCTGACAGTGAGGGGTAGTTGTGGAGAAACTGGTTGTGATCCTCTGTGTCTGAGAGCTGCTTCAGCTCAGCGTCTTTCCTCTTCAGCTCAGTGATCTCCTGCTCCAGCTTCTTCTGAAGCTCTTTGACTCGACTCCCTTCAGTTTCCTGCTGGGATCTGATCTGCTGCTTCACATCAGAGCTTCTTTTCTGGATGAGACGGATCAGCTGAGTGAAGATCTTCTCACTGTCCTCCACTGTTTTATCAGCAGAGTGCTTGATGGCCTCCAGCTCCTGTTGAAGCAGCTTCACATCTTTCTCTCTGTCCTGGATTCTCTGCTGGATGTTTTCTCGTCTCACCTCCAGCTCTCTCTGCCTCTCAGTCCTTTCTGCTGCAGCTGACACTGTGTCGTGGCCTTTATGTTCATCCACAGGGCAGAGATAACAGATACACTTCTGATCAGTACGACAGAACATCTTCAACACCTCATCATGACGAGAGCAGATGTTCTCCTGGAGGTTCTTGGAGGGCTCCACCAGCTTGTGTTTTTTTAATGGAGCTGAAACAAAATGAGGCTGAAGGTGTTTCTCACAGAAAGAGGCCAGACAGACTAAACAGGACTTGGTGGCTTTCAGTTTTCTTCCAGAGCAGAAATCACAGGCCATATCTTCAGGTCCAGCATAGCAGAGATCAGCAGGAGCAGCTTGGAGTCCAGTCTTCTTCAGCTGCTCCACTAAAGCTGCTAACATGGTGTTTTTCTTCAGAACGGGCCTCGGTGTGAAGGTCTCCCTGCACTGAGGGCAGCTGTGGATTCCTTTCTGATCCTCTTCATCCCAGAAGTTTTTAATACACTTCATACAGTAGCTGTGTCCACAGGGAATAGTTACAGAATCCTTCAGTAGATCCAGACAGATCGAACAAGACAAGGTTTCTCGGTTCAGCTGATTCTGCTCCATTTCTCCTCTCGGTCACAGTGATTGTGTGAGTTTCACTTCCTGTAAACAGCAACAGCTCTGAGCTCTGATCTACGAATCACGTGTCAGTGCAGAGAGGCTGCAGCCAATCAGCTTTCCCCTTCAGCAGCTGTTGGCTCCACCAGCTTCAAGGCGTGCCTGAGAGCAGGAAAGGAGAGGGGGGGGGGGTTGTTAATCAAGTTCTTACAGTATGCAGAATACAGAGAAGAGCAGTATGAATGTGTGGGGAGAGCTTGTTCTTAATAACTGAAGGAGAAAAGAAAGGATCTTATCTGCTTCAGCATCACATGATACACACCTCATAATCTAAAAATCTAAGCAATGATTGGACCTGTTGATCTGTTTTATTTATATAGCCAAATTCACAACATGTCATCTCAAGCCACTTTATTCAATCTAGTAATATCATCTTTATTGTCATTGAAACATACATTACAACGAAATTTGTTCTCTGCTTTTAACCTATCACCCTTGGGGAGCAGTGGGCTGCCATGTGCGGCACCCGGGAAACGTTCGGGGGTTAAGGGTCTTGCTCAGGGACCCAGAGTGCAGGCGCTGGGGATCAAACTGGGTACTTGCATCCTTCTCTGAGTGCAAGCACGCTGCTTTAACCACTAGACCAACACTCCTCATACACCGAGACGCAGCTCGGTAGGCAATTTGGGGTAAAGTGCCTTGCCCAGGGGCACATCGACATGTGGCGAGGGGAAGATGGAATCGAACCCACAACCTTCTGATTGTCAGATAACCCATCATGCCAAAGTCACCCCATAATCAATGTGATTGCCTTGCAGTATTGACTCCTCTTGGATGAGTATGTTGACACAGTGGACAGTTACTGCCATTGTGTTGTTGACTGTGCATCCTCATACCAAGCATGCATGTATAATAATAATAATAATAATAATAATAATAATAATAATAATAATAATAATAATAATAATAATAATAATAATAATAATAAAAATAATAATAATAATTTTATTTTTAGGCCCCTTTCTTGACACTCAAGGTCACCTTACATAGTTAAATATACAAACAGACACAATATTAAAATACACAGTAAAACTAAGTCCCCTCCCTGGGCTGCCACCTTACCATGCGGGAGGGGTTTTAGTGTCCCACTGACCCTAGGAGCTAATGCTGTCATTGGCTTTATTCCCCTAGTAGGGTCACCCAAGGCAAACAGGTCCTAGGTGAGGGATTGGACAAAGAGCAGCACAAAGACCCCTTATGATGAGCAACATAAATGGACGTCGTGTTACCTCGCCCGGACACGGGTTACTGGGGCCCCACTCTGGAGCCAGGCCTGGAGGCGAGGCACATTGGCGAGCGCCTGGTAGCCGGGCTTTTACCCATGGAGCCCGACTGGGCACAGCCCAAAAAGGAGACATGGGTCTCCCTTCCAATAGGCTCACCACCTGTAGGAGGGGCCAAAGGGGTCAGGTGCGTTGTGAAATGGGTGGCAGTTGAGGGCAGGGATCTTGCCACTTTGATCCTCGGCTGCAGAAGCTGGCTCTTGGTACGTGGAATGTCACCTCTCTGGTGGGGAAGGTGCCGGAGCAAGTGCGTGAGGTTCAGAGGTTCCGACTAGAGATAGTCGGACTTACCTCGATGCATGGCTCTGGCTCTGGAACCAGTCTCCTTGAGAGGGGCTGGACATTCTTCCACTCTGGAGTTGCCCCTGGTGAGAGGCGCCAAACTGGAGTCGGCATACTTGTTGCCCCTTATCTTGGTGCCTGTACGTTGGGGTTTACCCCAGTGAACGAGAGGGTGGCCTCCCTCTGCATACATGTGGGGGGACGGGTTCTGACTGTTGTTTGTGCTTATGTGCCAAACAGCAGTTTGCATTACCCACCCTTTTTGGAATCCCTGGAGGGGGTACTGGAGAGTGGCCCTCCTGGGGACTCCCTTGTTTTGCTGGGGGACTTAAACGCTCACGTGGGCAATGACAGTGAGACCTGGAGGGGCATGATTGGGAGGAATGGCCCACCTGATCTGAACTTGAGTGGTGTTCTGTTGTTAGACTTTTGTGCTCATCATGGATTGTCCATAACAAACACCACGTTCAAGCATAAGGGTGTCTACATGTGCTCTTGGCACCAGGACATCCCAGGCCGTAGTTCACTTTGTTGATCAAATTTGTTGTTGTTTCATCTTATCTGCGGCCGCTTGTCTTGCAAACTCGGGTGAAGAGAGGGGCGGAGCTCTCCACTGACCACTACCTGGTGGTGAGCTGGCTCCAATGGTGGGGGAGGAAGCCGGTTAGACCTGGCAGGCCCAAACCTATTGTGAGGGTTTGCTAGGAACGTCTGGGTCCTCCATGAGACAAAGCTTTAACTCCCAACTCCGGGACAGTTTTGAACCTGTCCTGAGGGAGGTGGGGGACATTGAGTCTGCGTGGACTATGTTCTGCGCCTCTATTGTTGAGGCGGCTAGTCGGAGCTGTGGCCGCAAGGTTGTCAGAACACGCTGGTGGACACCAGCAGTGAGGGTAGCTGTCAAGCTGAAGGAGTACTCTTGGACTTTATTGGACTGTGGGATTCTGGAAGCAGCTGATGTGTACCGACAGTCAAAGCGACAAGCGGCTCGTCTGGTCGCTGAAAAAACTTGGCCGGGGGAAGAGTTCGGAGAGGCCGCTGGTGGTGCCGCTGGCAGGGCCCCCTTCTCCAGGTGGGTTTTTGGGGAGCAGGGGTGCCTATTGAAGTCAGTAGGGGGGTGCCTATTGAAGTCAGTAGGGGGCTCATTCTTGGCAGCTGCTTCACGGGGCCTGGCCCCCTGGGGCTCCGTCGGGGCTCCCGCCGGCGCCCCTGGGTGCTCAGGGCCCTGGGACCCATGGCTGGCCACTGCTCCTTCATGGCTAGAGGAGCCAGTTGAGGTGGCATCTGATTAGGATGCCTCTTGGACGCCTTCCTAGTGAGGTAATCCGGGCACGTCCCACCAGGAGGAGACCCAGAGGAAGACCCAGGACACGCTGGAGGGTCTATGCTTCTCAGCTGGCCTAGGAACGCTTTAGGATTCCCCCGGAGGAGCTGGCCCAAGTGGCTGGGGAGAGGGACGTCTGGGCCTCTCTACTGAAGCTACTACCCCCATGACCCGACCCCGGATAAGCGGAGGAGAATGGATGAATGGATAAAAATATGTACAAAATAAGATAGTTGCGGTTGCAATCACAGTGCATAGGCTACTATAAAAACAGATGAATTTTGAGTTTGGATTTGAAATGTGGTACTGAGTCTGTGTTACAGAAACCAGGTGGGAGTGAGTTTCAGAGCTGGGGAGCAGAACAGCTGAATGCTCTGCTTCCCATAGTAACAAGGGGTGCAGGGGGACAGTGAGATGATAAGAGGATCTGAGGGTACGGCCAGGTGCAGCAATGTGGAGGAGGTCTGAAAGCTATGAAGGGGTGAGGTTGTGGACAACTCTGAAGGTGATCTACAGCTCTCATTGGAGCAAAAATATTTTTTAGGGATGCGATATGAGATGAGGACCTCTGCCATGCCTCAGTGGAGCCTCCGCCGTGCCTCAGCGAAGGCTCCTAGTGACCTCCGTCATGCCTCAGTAGAGGCTTCCAGCAACCTCTGCCGCTGGCTTCCAAGGTTCTGCCGCCGGCCTCCGGAAGAATTGGTTGGTTCTGGGCTACCCCCAGGTCATGCCTCCAAACTTTGTTGGACTCTATCCCTCCTTCCGAGACCCCCTCCTGCCTTGACTGGGTTGTTTTTTGTTGCTTGGACACTAGTGGGCGTCTGATATCCGCCCTTGGGGAGGGGGGGGGGGGGGAATGTCAAGATCCCCGAACTGTGACCTAATTAGTTGATCAGACTCACCTGTTGATGTTAATTCCCAGCTGTATTTAAGTTCCGTCTGTTTGTTTCCCCTTTGTCGGGTCATCCTGTTTGAAGCCTGTTCCCGAACCGGTTGTGAATCCTGTTTGCTCCTGTTGAGACCCTGTTTCCGAGCCTGTGTGGTATCCTGTTGACCTTGTGCATTCCATAAGTTACCTGTAGTAAAGTCTCATTTTCACCATGCGCCTGCCTCCGCCTCGTTGCCACCTTGGTCCTCGACTGCAAATCATGACAGTTATCTTCTACAAAGGAGAAGTTATGCAATTTAATTGTGTGAAATAGTACCAAAAGTCACTGTCAGATCAAGCAGAAAGAGTATGGATAATAAACCAGAATTAGCAGCAAGGAGAAGGTCATTAGTGATTTTTAGAAGGGCTGTTTCGGTGTTGTGGAGCAGACGGAAAACAGATTGAAATTGTTCATATAAATTATTGCAAAACAGTTGAGCATGAAGTTGGGCGGGAGAGTGAAGACCGAAAGTGAATTAGTAGGGGCAATTGGAACTGAAACAGACAATACTGGAGCAGCAATGGGTAAAAGTTGCTTGAGCCATTTCTGAGGAGAAAATGACACTAGAGTGTTACAAAAATCATGTAGCTGAGTCATTATAGTGATAGTGGACAGGAAGAAATCTCTAGCAGAACCAGGCTCAGTGTAAACAGCCATCAGTCACAACCGTCTGGGGGTCTGAGAAGTCACAAAAAGAACACAGAATCACTGATACAGGAATCCTCTCTATGTTAAAGAGGGTAATGGGAGACTACCTCCATAGGTGACTTTATCAAGCCAAGAAACACAGCCAAGCAGATAGGCTCTAAGCCTGTCTTCGGGCCTAGAGGATTAAAGAGAGCACATACAGTTAGTTGCAGAACATATTCAGCCAGTAGCTATGTCTAGGATGCAAACAGGGTTAACATTTATATTAAGAGGAAGGTGTTGAGAGCATCAACATATCTTATCTGCACCCCAGGGTATTTCCACAGCTAAACAGAATGCCAGGGGAGATGTACCAACTATGAAGAGGAAAAACAGAGATAAAATTAAGTTAAAAGTTGAAACAAGAACAAATATTTGAAAAACTGGACAACAGTAGGAGAACTCAGCAGAGTGAGAGAAATAGATCTTAAGCCTTTAGAAGCATAGCTACAGAGATAGCTCATGATAACCTGAGCCATTCTAACTGTTTTTCATGCATCTGCTTTGTTTCCCTGTGTTACGACCCGGCTCGACTAGTCACAACAAAAACTGGGGGACACGGAAACAGGCAGTGCTTTAAGCCTATAAAAGGCATTTATTTAAAAGAATTAGGGCTGGGCAACGAATAAAATATTTAATTGCGATTAATCGCCCTGATTAATCGCGATTAATCGCATTGTATTTACAAACTCCAAGAATGAATTCAAAAGTAGTGTAAAGAGCACTTTTATTTTAATGTTCTGCTGCCACATGAACAAAAGTGTTGTAACATTTGTAGCACTTATCAGTAACACATATTTAGTGTAAAGCTCAACTTAAACATGTAAAATGAAAAAAAGCAATAATAATAAATTAAATCTTATTGCCACTGACAGGGAATTCTCTTTATGGGGAAAAAATCTACCAAAAACAGGCAATTTCTGAGGTAACAGCAGGGAGCAGCATTACCATTTTATGTTCAATACCAAAGTTTAACTTGGCAGTGGTTACAACTAACTTGTTTCTGTCATATTCGATGCTGGAAGAACTTTAAACTGAAATGCTTGCTAACTCGATATGCTTGCGTTTATTTGACGTTGACACGCGGTTTTTTGTTGTTGCTTTCTCGCGTGCATATCCACCTTATTTTTGACGGAAACATGGAGGCAGCGAGTTGACGTTTGTTTGGGCGAGACTTCCGCCCGCTCACTTCCTGTCAGTGTTTAGCTATCTGAGAAGCGGCTCATGCGGCTACTTCGTCTCAAATTACTCGTCATTATGACTTCGAGGAAGACCGGGATCATTTGTGTGGTTAGAGGTTGTCATAGTAACGGGTGTAAAAGAAAGGTTTACGTGGAGCAGGAGTGTTTTAATCATCGACCGTGTACAAAAGCTGTGGATACGAGGCGCCCTACTTCATTCACCCTCAGCCGAAGAATGAGGAATCCCTTCGCCTGTGGTTAAAAGCTTAAAATCTGAAGAAACCACCAAAGCGACCGTATGTTTTTTTCATTTTGTGGACAAAAGACCAACAGAAGACCACATGACGCCAGAAAAGTGTCTGGGCTGCGAAGTTCCATAAAAAAACAAAACCAGGAGACGTCAAGAGGAGAGGAGACAGGTAAGCTAATGTTTTGATATCCTCTCATAACATCAGTTAAATCCCAAACATTACAAAATTAACTGACCAGCAATCTAATCACAACGAGCCAACGGCCAGTATGTTTCTGAATCAGATAATTCATCAGCCTACCTTCCATAAGTCGCCACTGCATGACTGAAGGCTTTCCCTGGAGTCGCAGCATCAGAGCGCTCTGAGGTCTCGTAGAGCCGATTGATGCAGTCAGAATCCAGCAGCGTGAACGTCGGACTAGTTTTAGCTTGAACGGACACCAGCCTCCATGAATACCAGGTCATCCATGTTGATATTTATTAACACCGATCCAACTCTTTCACTGCGGAGGTTCGCTTCGGTAAAGTCGCACAGCAGAGCCGTCCGCACCAAGTAACGACACAAAACAGGTTAAAATGTCCTCGTACGTTATATGAGGCCACTTCTTTGTATCATCCACTCACTCATGAATAGTTTGAAGCTGTGGCCCTGACCTGCCACTTCGATTGCTCTGCAAGTTTTGACACTGTTGCCGCGACAGTTGATAATTTCAGTCAAACTAATGTTATTTGGCCGAGGGAAGCGCTGAAACGGAAGTGCGGCACACACAAACGGAAGTTGGACAGACCTTCACAAAATAAAAGCATGTAAGCAACATGCGTTAACGCACGTTAAAGAAAATATCGCCGTTAATAGTCTAATGAGTTAACGCGAAATTAACGCGTTAACTTGCCCAGCCCTAAAAAGAATCAAAACTGGTCTAGGCATCGGAATCAGACGGCAGCTCGGATGGGGCGATCACGCCTGGTCCCTCCACACCAGGAAGTCCGGACCCCAACCAGATCTGGACTGGATGGCTGTCTGTGGCGTGCTTGCTTGCTTCAACCAGGGCACTCCCAACTCCTGAATGGAACGGCGCTCCTTAAGTACCATCCAGGTGGCTGCATAATGGAAGCGCCTCCCACTTAGAGGACCTTAATTGATATTGTTAATTGACAGTCATAGCACACCGGACCGCGCAGCAGGGCCGTCACACCCTGTCTTCCGCCTCACTCTGATGTGGTTCGGACAGACTCCCTCCTCCTCTGTGCTGCTCTGCATGGCTTCACCAAATAGTAAGATCAGCTCTGATCCTGATTGCCTGCATGTGGCTCACCTGTGACTCTTACTATACATCACTGCTTCTCACAGTCCTTCTCCACCAGATTACTAAAAGTCTTTTGTTTGAGTAAACCTTCCTCCATTCTTTGATTGCGTACCTGTTAGTGACCTGTTCTGGTTTGCCAGATTGCCCTGTCTTTTCCTAGCCCCTGTCAGGTTCTACATTTGGATTCTGATTTCTGGAACTTGATCCACAAAACTACATCTCCGGGAGAATTGAACATGTTGCCTTGGGTGAGGCTAAATCCCTGGGGCACAACATCACCTGTGGTGATGTTCAATGCTCGGCCCCACCCTGTTTATTCTCTACATGCTCCCCCTTGGCTGTGTCATCAATTTCATTCCACTGCTATGCTGATGACACACAGCTCTACCTCAGGACAAACCCAACCCCCTCTGCTGCCCTGCCATCATCCACTCTGATCACCTGCCAGGAGGAGGTAACGCCATGGATGAAGAAAAACTTTCTGCAGCTGAACAGCTCCAAGACTGAAGCCATCTTAGTCGACAGTCCACACTAGGTTCGGTCATCTGACATTACCACCATCGTCATCTCCGGCGCAAATATTCTACTCAAAACATCAGTCACTAACCTGGGTGTTAAAATGGACTCTCATCTGACCTTTGAGGCTCACATCAAACATCTCAACAGTACCTCCTTCTTCCACCTCGGGAACACCGCCACACTCACTCCCCTCCAGATGCGGAAAAGCTTGTCCACACTTTTGTCTCCTTGAGGACGGACATAAAGATACAATCGAGTAACACCTTGATGCCATTGCTAAATCATATGTATTATTATTTAAGCTGACATGTGTAAAGTGAAACCTGAAAAAAGAAAGTGAAAGAACATAAATAAATAAATAAATTACAGGCTTTCTGTATATAAGTGAACACTTAATACCTGGAACCCAGCACCTGTGGGAGTTTGTGAGAGTGCACTAGTTTAGGTGAAAATTATCCAGAAGGAAATAGCTCGATACTGGTTGTGGAGAACCAAAGGCCCGCTTTCCCCGAGCACAGAGGCAGGAGTCAGGGGACCCATAATCCCGGACTCCCAAAGGGGCCCCTAAAGCAGGGCGCCCAGGAGGGGCCGACACAGGATATCTGCCCTAGGGAGGCGGGGGACATATTTTTGACAGTTTCAAGTTAATTCAGTGACAGTTGTGGAATTTTTTTTTTTGATTAACAGAGGGGTACGAACATTTTTTTTCAATGACTGGATTTTATCTGGATTTCATTCCTAGATCAACACAAAGCAGGGTATGTTTGTAATGTTGAAAGCAAATTATTAATATTTGCTAGTATTTATTAGTAATACTAACCTGAAAGCGTGTTCTCCATATGTATTTACCTGGCCTGAGGCAGTCACATGAAGAACCACCTTTACAGCTGCAGCTGTTTAAAGGGTGTCTGTACCAGCTCACCACATTCTGGAATACTAATCCATTTTTGGCAAAATTACTCAGCCAGACTTGATGCAGGGGTAGATGTACATCAACTATCCATCTTTCCTGCAGGTTCCCAGTTGTGGACCTTGCTTGCTTTGATAGCATGCTTTGATTGCAACCCTTATATTGGCTGTATTTTTAAAGTCATGGTTCTGCTAGACTGAGAACGTCCACCCTGGTCTAAAGTGTTTTCCCGCTTCTAACAGGTTTTCTTCCAGGTTTGACTTGCAGCACCATTAACTCATCAACCCAGTCCTGCTTCCATGCTTAGTTCAACAGAAGCATTCTCAGAGCATGATGCTGCCACCACCATTCTTCATGGTGTCAATGCAAAGAAAAATAGTTTGTGAAAAATTTTCGTCACTAAAACAAAAAATATTTTCAGAAATTCATAGATAACTAAAAGATTTTCTTCCAACCTTGAATATTCTTTCTAGAGAAAAGTAACAGTACAATCTCAACAGGATGCGATGGATGGCACTAGATGTCCTAAGTTCCTTTTGTTATGTTCACTGCTTTTATATCACCTCCTATAGATCATCACTAAACTTCATCCACCCTCCTGATATTCATGATTTCCGTCATTTTGATTTTTCAGACTCGTGTTTTGGTGTTGCCACACCCATCATGTCTTTTTTATGCTTTTTTGTTTGGTTTATGAGTAAAGTTATGGATGATCTGCGGTCTTCTTGATCCTCATGTCGTGCCATCTCTTTGCATCATCTACAAATAAACATAATTAAAACTGACAGTTGGACACCCGGTTCACAGTGACCCGATAGTGGGTTGCAGTGATGAGAACCCTCCACCTGCACACAGTGAGCCCCCCTGGGAGATGAGATGTGATCTGCCCGTCTGTCAGAGAGGAAACCAACAGTAAATATTTAATTAGCCATTCGCTTCGCCTTTCAGATACTCATGAAATCTAATCAACTTAATCACGGTGTCAGTTCTTCATGCCGTAATTAAACTCAACGCCTGTTCGGTGAAGTGTGGCTGACTTTAGGGCTACAGCCTCTAAAATCTAAAATGTCAGAAATTAGTCTAAATGTTAAAGAATAGAAACAGGAAGCTGCTAAATCTCTTTAACATCCAATCAGACGAGCCCTATAACGTTCCCTTAGCAAAACATTAATTTTATTAAATCTAGGGTTGGCATTTTTTCTGGAAGTTGTCCCGAGTCTGTTTTTGAATAACTGCGCATGAACCAACATATGGAATCAAGAACTGAAAATGGGTTTTCTTTGTGTCTTTCAGCCAAAGTGCAGATGAGTGATTGAGACAGACTGTTTTAAGAGAATGTCAAAAATGTTTCCCTCTTCATGTCACAACCTTGTGAAATGATAAAGCATCGTATTTGTACGGAGGAGAATTCAACAATATTTCATCCCATTGTGTGTAATTATTCTTTATTCAGTCAACAAGTTCTAAAGCACCCAGAATCTGAAAGACCTCCACAAAGTCTGAAGAACTTTTGCTAAATATCATATTAAAGGACCACCAGAAAGCCTGGGTGTTTGCAAAGACAACATTTTGGAAATTGTTGATAAATTGTGCATATGCTGTAACTGTACATGAAACAGTAACACAATGATTCAAAACTATAGAAAATTACACAAATCCAATATTTTATTAAAAAAATAGTTTTTCAAAATCTGATTTAAAAAAACAAAAGCTGGACAGAAAACCAGAGCAAACTGTGAGAAGGTTGGAATCAGTTAATATGTTCATTGTTTGAAATCTCATCAATGAGGAACCTGTGAAACCAGTTCCTACTGGATGTCAAAACCGCTTGACAAAGCAGCAGAAAGTGTGCCTGAAGGCTGCAGAAGGTCTTTACAGAGGAGCTCTCAGGATCTGTAATGTCTGGCCTGAGGAGAGGAGAGTTATTTGATGGGATGCTGAGCTCATTTCGTACAACACCTCATTCTCTGTTCCCTGTGGGATCTTAGCCACAGGCTGAACTACAGTACAATCTGTGAAATCTGTGTTTTCCATCAGACACAGTAATGACCTCCGTGTTGTGTCTGCGTGATCTTATGTACTTTATCTCCGTTTGAATGTCGGGAAACGGCAGGAGGAGATGCAGGACATGTTATATTTTTTTACCACATTACATAAAATGGTTGCACACCTCAGAAACCTGCAGGTGCTTCAGATGCAGGAACATCTAACATTATTATCAGCTCCCTCTGATTCCCCCGGCGTCACATCTGGGAGTGCCTGTTAGTGGCTTTTTCTATGTATTTTATCAGAATGACTCTGGTCTCATTTATGCTCAAATGTCCAGCGGGTTGGCGGTGGCTTCTGTTCTCAAATGGATAATGGGTAGAAGTAGCATTTTCTGTGATGACCCTTCTTCTGCATAACTTTATTTTAACCTCTAGTCCAGATCTTGACTGGTGGCGACTCATTCTTCACTTCTTAGAGCATATAGTGCACGGTGTCAAACTCAAGGCCCGCGGGTACAATCCGGCCCGTCAAGGTAAATTATCCGGCCCTCAAGAGCCAAAAAAAAAAGATATATCATGTCATAAAGTAGAGGTATATATCCTTATAAAGTGTATAAAGTGGCTAAAGCTGTGTCACCTGTAAGTGTAACTCACCCCAATATCAACTTTTCTTGCAGATAAACTGTATAAACTGGGCCTAAGGTTGCTATTTTTATGTCACTGTGCATTTTTTATACTTCTATGTGAACTGGAATGAAATTATGAAATGAAAAGTATCATCTATACACGTGCTACCGGCCCTTTTAATCACTTTATGACGCCAAAGTGGCCCCATATAGAAATTAGTTTGACACCCCTGATTTAGTGGATTTAACTCTGATTCTCCTCCTGCTTTTTCTTAGACCTGACCACAGGTTTCTGTGGAGATCAGACTCCAGATTTCGCACTGCAGGTCCATAATTTCAATGTTCTTTTAGCCTCTATATTCTCACTTTGGCCCCATGACATGTTTCGCCATCTTGCCATCATGCTGGGGTCACCACATCACCACAAAATACTCAGAAGTTCTTGAACAGGACCGGTAGGAAGGCAAAAGAAAATAATTCAAATAAGTTTAAACACATAATCTTTTATTTTTCCCCCTAGAAGGGGTGCTGAGTGGTTCATTTCCCACAAAAACCAATAGGACAGTGGAGACCGTTTTTATGGACACTGTATGCATGCAAAACTAAATAACGTAAAGCTATTTTTTTAATGAGCAAAGTTAACGGAGGAGAAAAGGACAGAATTTGCTTTTATTATTTGAAGAAGAGGTGAATAGCTCCAGAAATGTGATCCTCTTAGTGTGGCACGCATAAATAAATTAATCATTACATAAAAAGAACAAAAATATTCACAGTCTACAATAAATATAACAACATTAATTCAATAATTAATTCTTTAGCTTTTCATTTTCTCCCGATTTTTTTAATTTTCGCCCCTAATTTCAGTTCACAAAATATTTACTAGTGCACCACTAGTAGTACTGATTGGACATGTTAATTAGCAACATAATCTCTGACATAGTATTCCCAGTTACTGTGGAGGACCAGCAGTGTGTTAATTGCCACCTCAGCAGGCTTTCCTTGGGTTTGTAAATGCCACTTTATGCATATCTCATATTTTCAATCCCAAATTCTCAGAGCAGATGGAAAAAGGCACAGACTGAGTGATGTGAATCACTGACAAACTGACAATCAGACAATACTACAAAAGAGAGTCGGAGAGGTTATACTCTTGGACTTTATTACCCTTCTGAAGAACTGAGGTTAGGTGATAAAAACAAACGAGGAAAGTAAACTAAGGATAACATTTAATGAAACCTTATTTGTATTTTTTTTTTGACTGTAACACTTTGAGGTGATCAATTTATGGAAGATGATTGATGGGGATTAAGTAACATGTAATGATTGGAGGCAAAGGTGGCGAGAACAAGAAGAGAGGATTATGCAAATGAGTTATTATTATGCAAATATGGTAGTAAATAGTCTGTTGTCATGTATTGTATCATTCATCAGCCTGAAAAACACAAATATGGGATATCTACTAACAAATAAAGGAAGACACCCTGTCTACTTTTAAGACGAATCTTAAAACTTTCCTTTTTGACAAAGCTTATAGTTAGAGTGGCTCATGTTACCCTGAGCTACCTCTGTAGTTTTATATATATATATATATATATATATATATAGATAGATAGATAGATAGATAGATAGATAGATAGATCTATTGAAATTTCCATGTGACATTTTAGAAAGAGGCAAAGAGGAATGCTACATGCAGGTATTTCATGGTGTGTGCATATTAAAGCTGAGCAAATGGAGCACAGTTTGGGATTTATATCTATATGTAACACAATCTAAAAACACACATCCAAGCCTACCTATCCATCAACACAGATCCAGGAGGGAAACTGCAGTGATGCTCCACAGCTCCTCTTGAAGGCTCCCAAGGTGTTCCCAGACTGGAAGGTCCTCCTGAGAGTCTTATTCTGTTCTGCTGTCTCAATAATGGAGGAAATATCAATGCAATAATTGTTTAGAAGAGTTATTTAAGTGAAATCATGCCATTCGTTGCAGCAAGGTAAAACTTCCCCCCAGTGCTAAAACTTAAGAAAACTATAAATATACGCTATATATACACACACATATGTTTGATGCTGTTTAACATGTAGCATTACGGTTCATAACAGGCCATGAATCTCTCACACATCACCGTATTTTATATTCTCTGGTCAACAGGCCACCATTATAAGTCCGTAGGCTCATGCATTGGTGCATAATTTATCTACTATCCTTAGATTCTCACCTTATTCAGTGGTGCAGGAGTTAGGAAGTTCATCCTGCAATTGGTTGGTTGCCGGTTCAATCCTCCGCTCCGACCGTCTCAGTCGTGTCCCTGGTCAGAGGTACTGATGGTTGGCAGATTTGTCGCTGTCAGTCTGGCCCAGGGCAGCTGTGGCTTCTAACATAGCTCACCACTGTCAGGGTGTGAATGACTGAAGTGCTTTGGGGTCATCAGACTAGTTAAAGTGCCATACAGGTACAAGCCATTTACCATCCTCCTACATGTCAGACAGTCCAGCCACAAACTTCGCTCTCAGAACTTGATCACCTTCAGTGCTCCGTTAATACGATCAGAACTGGAAACAAAACTTTTTTTCTCTCCTCTATGAACTTGCACCGGATCTGAAACTATCCATTTTGGATTCCTCTGGAAAAATGTAAACTTAATTTTTAAAAAACTAGAGAAATCATCTTGTGAAACTTGCTCTTGGTTCAAAGATATATTTTATTAACCTATTTAATCTGTGTCAGGATTTTGTTTTACAATGAACTCAGAACACACACGCAGGACAAAAGTTTGAGAGGTTTATTGAAGGGTAGATGATAGATGGGAGATGTAACCGGAGATACAGAAATACGGAGGCTCAGGGGTGCAGATGAGGGCAGGAGCTGACAGCCTGGAGAGAGAGAGTCCAACAAAGCTGGATGGCATGGCACAGAGCTGAGCTTTCTCGGAACGGTTATTCAGGTTAGCAGGTCACAGGAGACTCCATGGCATTGATCAGAACTTTCTCAGAGCGGCTAGTCAGGTTAGCTGATCTCTGGAGACACCAGAACACAGAGCAGAACTTCCCAGGAACGACAGTGAGGTACAAAGTCTTTAAACGAGGCAGGACTAACCTTAATGAAACAACAGAAATAGATCTTCCAAGATGAGGTCGAGGACTGACATGGAGTGGACAATAATAGAAGACGGACCAGCACTAGAGTGAGGCAGAGGGAGGTTTAAATAGGAAGACAAACAGGTGAAATGCATCTGACTGAATAATTACTAACAGGTGTGACTGACTGCAAGGAGAGTGAAGTGAAGGCTGAGTGGAAGGGAAGGAGGAAACTAAAAATTAACAATGAATAAGGTCAAAACATAACTAAAACCCAAACAAGGTGGAAAAACTGAGAATAATTGTAAACCAAAGCCAAATCAAAACTAAACCATGACAATCTGACTCTATGTTTGTAACTCTTGTAAATGAGATATTGAATCTCGGCGAGTAAACCTTTATAAATAAAGGTTAAACAAAAATAAAAACAGGAAAGATATTTGACTTCGTGGCAAGAGCAGACTACTATCCCATGTCATGTTTAAAATACAATCTTTAGAAAGATGTGCCTAAAATGTGTTTAAGATGAAGAGTTAATCGCAAGTGTTCTCCAGTATCCCATACTGACTGACATAAAGTGAGAATACTATTTCAAAATTTGACAAGTGGTCATTTGAGGTATATTATTTATACTGAGTCATGACTATAAGGCAGCTTACAGTAATAATCTACAAACAAACTAAAGTGTTTTTCTTGCCAAGTGATGCAACTCAGAGCTGCTCAGATTTGTTCTCTTTTGTTTTTCATTTAATCGGGTCTGGGTGAGCGGCTACTAAGACATGAAAGATCAAGGATGTCAGTCAGTGTTGCTACAGATTTTTCATCAATGACCCAAACAGAACAGACAGCAGAATCATTGCTGTTTTTGTATTGTTATGTCGTCTGACAGATTCTTAAATAAGATCAACTTGGAAGAATTTAAAGGACTTTTTGACCTAAACGCATCTCACAGAGCGACAGAACGAAACTTAAAAGGACAGACAGTCAGAGATGAAAACAGCCGACTGAAGAAGACATGGAGCCCTGCTCTCAGGATTGGAAGTGAAAATATTGAGACACAGTTGATGACCTCCAAACCCCCCTCCTTCTCTTCCTCCTCTTCCTCCTCATGATGTCACTGCCCCCTAAAGCCGGCAGCAGCGGCGAAGGAGTCAGTCGCTGCTGCTGAGCGGCTCTGAGCATTTTCTTTGTTTTACGTGATCAGAAGGAAAGCAGCGCGGCACAAACAGCTGAACAAACCTGCAGGATGGCACCGGTGCACGGGACCTGCAGCAGGAACGTGGAGCGGTCAGACGGTGAGCTCAGCAGGAACTCTAGGAGGAAGAGGCGGAGGAGGAGGAGGAGGGGTAAAGGCAAAGGTTAGTCAAGAAATTAGAAGTTGAAAATTTTTAACTATCCAGCATGTTACTGCATCAGGTTCTGTTAGAATGAGATCCTGCTGGCTCAGCTTTGTCTGTTCTCAACCTTTTTGTGAAGGAATGGCCTCTTTAAAATCAACCTAATTACTTAAATAAAACTTTCGTCTTAATCTAAGGTAAAAAAAAATAAAAGGATCTCTAGACTTATAATTCTTTGTAGCAATAAATACGAATTCAACACAGTTAAACTCAGGAGATTGTTTCTCCCTCTGGGGCCAATAGATCTTGTATAGATGTCACAAATATTTACATTCAAATGATCTATTGCTTCATCTTTTAAGGTATATGTATATGTGAGATCTGTGTTAATTACCTTTTTGTCTGCTACCTTCCAAATGTAGTGGAAGATGTAATTCTTGTTATGCTTTTGTGCTCTAAAGATATATTAGAAACTTTTCTGTATCGGAGCAAGTTTGTCGGAGGAAAGTCTTACCTAAGTTTCTCTTCCCTTGTAAACACCAAATACTCCATTTGGGGGGCTTACCCCCAGTCTTTATCTCATTATTAACAAAAGTCTTTGTGTAAAAAGAAGAAACTATGGTGTAAATATAAGTGTTTGAGATTTGACCAACCCGCAAACCCTGTGACTCTTCTCCTTGTGCAAGTTCAATAAAAGTGTTTGTGCGTTCCCATCTACTTTGTGTGTGTGTGTGTGTGTGTGTGTGTGTGTGTGTGTGTGCTAGCAGCAGGGTGTATTTTAACAATGAACAGATAATGTGACAGTGCTTATAGTAATGCTATTTAATGATTTTATTGTACACCATTAACAATAAAAACTTCAGACATAAATAAACAAATAATGTTTTAATTTGCATTTTTGTCTTGGAAAGAAACAAGAGTTCGGTGATTTTAAAAAGGAAAATTATGTTATTTAATTTTGGCTGATTTTTAATGAGACACCAACACTTATTGTTCGACAAGGTTAGGACATGACTGAATTAGTGCAAAGGAGGACCATATCAAATCTTAGCGAGCTTTTCAATAAAAATATATGTTTTAGCTGCACCAAAAATCCCCTCCTGTTGCCTTTTAAAGTCAAACTAACGAGCTGCTGTTTGTTGGCCGTTATGTCTCAGAGAAATTATTTGATTGTTCTGCTTTGAGCCCAGATTATGAGCAAACATCTGCTGTCCAACAAGTCTCTTCCTTTCTCTGGCTCCCTGGAAACAATATGGTTTGCGTGCTCATATCGCCTGATTGCATCGACGCTCTGCAGAAGACTGAGCTGTCCCAGTATTTCTCTTTGTAAGAAAAGAAGTGCTGTTGAGGAGAGTTAAATTCCGCTTGGCTTGAATATGGTGCAAACTGTAGAAAGCTCTGTTGTCAATAAAATAAAAAAGGGGCATTGAATGATAAATCATTAACACACAGAGGCTCTCAAAAAACGTACAACAAATGTTTTTGTGATGTAAAATACTTAGAATACCATGAAAATAATTGCAAGTTGAAAGTTGCATAACTGCACACCCTTAAAATAATACTTTGTTAAAATCTTCATTATTAACAATATATAGTATTCTTCTTCTTTGGTTGGAGTCTGTCAGTGGGACACACTTTGACTTGGTGTCATTTGTTCACAGCACCTTGGATAAGTTCTCCAAATCTGTCCACACCCACCTTTTCTGCCAGAACTCGTTCTGCACTCAGCAAGGCCAGGCCAAGACTGTTATTAAACTTTTGTTTATTTGGACGCGTGCTTGGACTGTCGTGGATGCTGAAAACATCTTCGTCTTTTGCCTTTTAGTGGACCCCTGAAAGTTTTGATTCAAAACTACTTCAAACTTTTCATGATTTCATCCACCTTAAATAACTCAGGTTCCAGCTACAGGTAAATAAACCCAGATCATAATGCTACCTTCACCATGTTTCACTGTAGGCATGGTGTTTTGGGGTAATTGTGTCCCAAAGGTGTTAGTTTGGTTTCATTAGACTGTAAGATATTCTTTCACAAAGATATTAGATTAGAAGGTTTTCTTTGGGTAAAAAAGATTTTTGCCTTTTCTACCCTACTTCTTTGTCCAGACATTTGAATAATACAGGAGACGGTTGTCAATTGTAGAAAACAACCAGTAAATACCACCTCACTTTTTCAGTGTTGCTGTGGTCTTCTTGGCAGCATCTCTGAATGTTTTTCATCTGTTTTTTTGCCCAGTTTTAGTAATTGCATTAGCTTAAGGACGCAATGGAGTAAACGGTTAAAAGAACATGCAGTAAGAGCTAAATTTTAATTCAAATTAATCAATATAATTGCAGCTGGTGTTTGGTGTGAGGACAAATTGTTGAAATTGGATCAAAGGTTTAATAATATTTAACTTTGAAAACACTCATTCAATCATGCTATTGTTAAATTTCTCCCTTTCCAAATTTTGCAAAAAATTGTTTAATCTGAATTTCTTACATGGTCTTATTTCTTATGGTGCAAAAACCTGACCAGACTTGTCAGACTTGTATCTGCCTTTTCTGAGGCCCAGTGCGCACGTAGCAGGATATCTGGGAAAAACGAGA
Source organism: Fundulus heteroclitus (assembly GCF_011125445.2). Classification (NCBI taxonomy): domain Eukaryota; kingdom Metazoa; phylum Chordata; class Actinopteri; order Cyprinodontiformes; family Fundulidae; genus Fundulus; species Fundulus heteroclitus. The sequence continues at coordinate 2,573,262 of NW_023396835.1, read as the reverse complement.
CATTTTATGTGGTTATGCCTTTCATCCACTCTTAAACGGAGTTATGGAAAGATGGATATTGCAGCTGATCCAGAACGCTGCTGCCTGCGTCCTCACTAAGACTAAGAAAGTAGAGAACATGAACCCGGTTCTGAAGTCCTTCCACTAACTCCCTGGATCTCAAGAGAATAGACATTAAAATACTTCTGTTAGTCTATAAATCACTATAAAGTGCTTAGCACCTAAATATATAACATCATCAAAGTATCCTCAGACTAAAAGTAGCTTCTGGCAACAATATAAAATCAAAAGGACAGGCAAGGATCATGCATGTGATCCATCCTCAGAAAATATGGAATTTCTTTCCATTTCTATGCTGACGATTGTCAGCTCTATCTGCCCCAGAAGCAGGGTGACGACTTCTCTATGAAGGCCCTGCTGGACTGTCTGGAAGACATTAAAGCTGGGCTTGCCCTCTACTTTTTTTAATTTTAACAAAAAAACTGAGGTAATACTGTTTGGACCAAGGCGCTCCTGGGATCCTAGTTCTGGTAATTTGGGACCCCTGATAGCATATTTGAAACCAAGTGTCACTGATTTAGGTCTTAAGCTACAGAGTGATTTTAAATTAGATGGTCAGATCAGAGCAGTTGTTAGATCATGATTTTATCTGTTAACAGGTACTCCAAAAACAGAGCATATCACCCCTATTCCGGCCCATTGGCTCCCAGTACATTTTAGAGTATAAGGTCAAATCACAGAAAAAGGGGCGTCATCCAGAGACCATAAGTGATCAGGCAAGGGTAAGGCGAAGCTGGGAAATCCAGGGCACAGAAACAAGTTGGTAAAGTGGAGATCAGGCAAAGGCAAAAACTGCTGAACATCTTGCAGGAGATTTTGATTATCTGGCAGAGAAAACTGAGGGCAAGGGCGCATTTAAATAGCGCAGAACGCAGGTGTGAGGCGTGAGGCTGACTGCAGCGGAGAAGGTGGCCGTAGCAGGAGGCAGAGAGAAAACAGGCACTAATAGTGGTAACCATAAATACTTTCTATTCTGCGTTTCTCAGACATGATTTGGGTTTCTTTGGAGAGGGATGGTTGGATGAATGGTGAGCACATGTGTTTGCAAGATTAAGAAAGATTCATTTCAAATTATTCAAAACAGAATGTGATCCTCCAAGCTGTCCAAGTGATAAAAAAGCAGTGGCTAGGAGAGTTAGAAGTTCAAGTCAAGCTGTGATAAACAGTCAACAGCTCACCAGAGATCATTACTGTCATCTTTATTATCTCTCATTGCACATTGCCATATGTCTGTAGCAATAATTTCATCACTCATCTTAAAACAAGGATCATCGGCCTGTTGATCTGAAGGCAGATGCTTGGCTTTGCTCGGTTAATGTGATAAAACAATGAAGTGAAACAAATTTAGAACAGATCAAAAGCTTTAAGGTCTGTTTTCACAGAAGTCGATGTGTGACAGGATGTTGAAGGGAAACACTTCTGCAACATGTAAATTACTGAATGAATCTGCCAGTCGTGCTAATGGTGTAAAGTGTGAATGCAGCAGCAAAACAACTACCGTCTATTATTACCTTTATTATATAATACTGTACATAATGAGAACATAAGAACATGAAAACTGATGTGAATCGAAAAAGTTTGCATATTTCTGTGCCCTTGAGGAAAGACAGTCCACGTCACAGGTAGAGGAAAGCATTTATCATTAATTGTGCCGTGCAAATAAGATTATCCACAGCTGTCAGACCCCGCACACAGAGATCAAGACCTTCTCACCCCTCCCTCACACATACATTCACACAATCCCACCATGTCTAATTAAATTATTCTAATAAATAAGGTTCAGCAACTCAAGCAGACTGAATAAACATCAATATGCTGTTTGATAAACGCCAAGATAGGGTAAAAAAGAAAGATTAAAAGCTTCTTATCGTTATCTTGTCCCCTTAGCTAAAATTGTTTTCCTGAAACTTTCTTCTAAAGTTTCTATGATGTGATAAGAAGAGACTCTGGGCTCCTCTTGTGATTTCTCCATTTTGGTCTTCCATCAGCACAGGTTTTCAGACCCAAAGAATGCGCTGTGAGGGCTGAGTGGTCCAGGTGTTGAATCTGAGATCAACAGAAACACAGATTCAAAGCCTGCTCATAGAAAAGAGAAAGGATGTTCTGAGGTAATATGCAACTGATCGACGTCTCCATTACAATGTGACAGCTTGACTAAGTGTGACAACTTCATAAACGGTCAAGTCCGAAGCTGTCTGCACTTCTGGCTGATTTTTGGTTTAAATTAATCTTTTAATTTTACAAATATATTTACTTCAACAGTAAGTAATATTAACATTTAAAGCATCCCAGCTGGAGTCCTGTGCCCGTATTCACAAAGAATCCTCAGACTGAAAGTATTATTTTAGTACTGACTAAACCTACTGACTTTTCAGTAGGTTGATTGATTGATTGGTTGATTAATTAATTCATTTTATTTTAGTGTCATACTCCACAGGTACCCAGCCCACATGGGCTTATAAGACACTACATGCAAAAACATACAAAACAAAATGGCCACATAAGTCATCTACCAGAGATGCTATAAGTTAATAGTTTATACTGTGGAAGAGCTCTATTTACCAAGTCAAATGCCTTCTGAAAATCAATAAAACAAGCAAATTCATCTTTTCCTTCATATAGTCTGGCCCTTACCACTGATGATTAAACATTTTCTAAAACCGCATTGCTCATCTGCCAGAATATTGTGTACTTCAACATGCTGGTTCAGTCTGTCATTGAGAATACCTAAATAGATTTTGTAGACAATGCTGATCAGGCTATAGTTTAATGGTTCTCTGGAATCAACCTTTAAAGATTTTGGTGTTAGTTTTATTATTGACTGATACCACTGCAATGGAATAATAGAGTTTGAGAAGCAAGCTTGAAAAAGACGCTGCAAAACGTAAACTAAGGATGGTGCCTTGAGAGCCTCAACGGGGTTCCCGTCAATACAACTGCTTTATTTACTTTTGCTGCACGTACATTTTTGTACCTCCCCAAATGTGATATCATAGTTTAACATACAATTTAGTTCCAGTGGTATATCTAGCAACTGACTTTCTAATTTTAGATTCCTTTCATAAAATTGACTCAAACGCAACTTGTCTAATAACAAAAATCGATGACGTCCATAGTGGAGACTATAATACTTTTCCCATTTTGATAAAATCCTATCTGTTCCAGAACATGATTCTCCACTATCTGTGATTTAATTGGATTTAATTTACTTTTCTGAGGAACTAACTTATTCATTTCTTCACAAAACAATTTAGAATTAGGCTGTAGATACTCTAACTGGAGGGACTGTCCTGGACTGTCATGAATTGTATTTTGAAAAATCTTAGCTTTTTATCAAAATCATGTTGACATTTTTAAAATTTATTTTTTAAACCAAATCTATCATTTGATTCTTTACATTTATGGAAACTTTTTCAGCTGATCATAACTCTTTGATCCAGTAAGGTTGCTGAGTTTTATAATAAGGCCGAAAAAAATAATAATAACATCATATAATATAGTATAATATAATGTAATGTAATGTAATGTAATATAATATAATATAATATAATATAATATAATATAATATAATATAATATAATATAATATAATATAATATAATATAATATAATAACTCTCCTTAGGTGTGAGTGTGTGCTTAAATGGTTGTTTGTCTCTGTGTTGCCCTGTGATAGGCTAGCAGCCTGTGCAGGGCTGTCCATTGGCAAGAAACCAGGAACATCTTGCTGCAAGGCAACAATGGTAGCAACCCCTTCTAACTTTCATTAACCTTGTTCTCAGTTATCCAAGTCATTGCAACATCTACCAGGCTTAATTTGGAGGATTCTGAAAATATTTTGACACCCATCCTGGAATTTTTGTCAATTCTGGTTGCTCGCAGTCTTTATGAACCTTTTTTCCTTCCCTTTAAATCAAAGATGGACGACTTCCTGTTGAGGTATAAAAAGCTTAAACAGCTGTGATGGCCGAGAGGTTAAGGCGTTGGACTCGAAATCCAATGGGGTTTCCCCGCGCAGGTTCGAACCCTGCTCACAGCGATTTAAAGTCAGTTCTCTGGTTTTGAAGTCTATATACCAAAAAGGCTAAACTGAATAAAAACAAAAACCACAGTTTTTGTCCAGTTAAATATGATCTTAACAGACATGATACTTCGATCACGGTTTTAAAAAATCTGGAGATAGAGCTTTGAGACCAATTCAACTCAATTAATTCATATAGCGCCAATTCACAACACATGACATCTCAAGGCACAGACAAATTCGTTAAATGTTTTCTAAGGAAACATGGCAGATTGCATTGAGTCTTGAAAACCAGCATTTATTTCTGAAAGAGTATGGAGCCACAGCGGATAACTGTCTGAATTGTCGATGGCTTTACAGCAATCCCTTATACTGAGCAAGCATGAAGCAACAGGGGGAGAGAAAAACTCCCCTTTAACAGGAAGAAAAACCTCCAGCATATCCAGACTCAGTATGAACATCAATCTGCCACGACTGAGTGGGGGTTATAGTAGACAGAGCAGAGACACAACAAGCACAGAAGCACACATTGATCCAGGAATCCTTTCAATATTGAGGGTAACGGCAAACGTGCTCCATAGGTGGCTGTGTCTAGGAAAGGAACACAGCACAGCAAACAAATAAACTCTGCGGCAGTTTTTCTGGTCAAGAGGATAAAAGAGAGCACATACAGTTAGTTGCAGTAAAACCTCAGTCAATAAATATGTCTAGAGGGCTTAAAAGGGCACGTGATTTTGAAATTAATTGTGTGATTGCCATTTTCCAGGGCAACAACTTTTTTTTATGTTTCTCCATGTTGAACGGCACAACAAGCTTCAATAGCCTGAACACACACAGATTGTTGGGATATGATGTTGAAAGCGAGGTGTGGTCGTCTCACGGCTGCAATCCAGAGTCCATTCAGCATCTATTTGTTAGTTAAGAGATCTGAGCTCCATGGCTTTGATTCAATGCTGGTAATTATAAAAAATCTTAATCCATTGTTGTTTTTCCCAAAGTGATTGTGTCAATGGGTTTCACAGTTTATGACACAGCACGTTTGCGCCATGTTTTAAATATTTAAGAACAGACAACAATGACACCGTTGTAGATGAAGGCCATGTAAACAAGCAGAAGCCAGTTTCCCGAAGCCCAGATATCCCACAATGCAGTGTGGTTGTTACGTCTCCCTTTCAAGTTCCATTAGAGAAACAGGGTTAGACTCTCAGAGACAGGGCGAGCTGGATCATCTATTAAAGAAAGTTGTTGATGCCAGTAGCTCAGCCGATCTTCACCTCAGGATATTGTCACAGCAAAGGAGAATGGCAGGACAGATATAGCTACTATGAAGAAAAAAACTGAGAGAACATAAATTGAAATAATAACAAATAATGCAAAATTGTAGAGAAGTAGAAGAAATCACCAGAGTAAGAGGAATAACTATTAATGTCCTCCAGCAGCCTAAGCCTATAGCAGCAAGCAAAACTACAGAGATACAGTAGTTCAGTTTAACCTAAGCCACTCTAACTATAGGCTTTATAGAAAAGGAAAGCCTCATGGAAAGATTATTTAGAATTGTCTCTCACATCCAGCACCTGTCTTGTGCTCTCAACACCCTTTCCTCCCCTCATTTCCTCATGATTAATTTTTTCTTCATTTTTTTTCCACTCATGATCGTTGCACTTTCGAGAAACTAGTTAATCTTACTGATAATTATCTCTCTTCCCAATGGTTCCCATCCCACCCATTCTCCTGCTTTCTTTTTAGCATTTCATTTTTGTAAGCTTTTTTTTTCTTCTAATCTCTTTCTTCTGAAAGAGACCTTCTAAAGTTATACACATGAAACTCATAAGTACAAACGTCATTAAATAGATTCAGAAGACCAGAGTCATGTGGTTTAATATCGCTGTGAATGGTAACCCCATTGGATTTCGAGTCCAACGCCTTAACCTCTCAGCCATCACAGCTCCTGTGGCTGCCTTTCCAGAGAAAGGCTGAGTGGAGAAAAAAAAATGAAAGTTAAACCAAGCATTAGTAAATAGAGGAGTGGTGCATGTGAAAGACAGTTATAACTAAACTTTCAGTGATACTTCTTGGACTCCCATGTCCATATTTTTGCCCAGCTCTAAATGTCACTTATTTCTTCAGTTAATTTCTAAGTAAGAACAGCACTAAACACTTTTTGCCCAATTGACTCCTGCAGTCCAACATCGCTGTGAGCAGGGTTCGAACCTGCGCGGGGGAACCCCATTGGATTTCGAGTCCAACGCCTTAACCTCTCAGCCATCACAGCTCCTGTGGTGGCTGTGATGATTACAAAGAATGGGTGAAGAAGAGAAGGACAAAAACAAATACAGGTCCATCTCAAAATATTAGCATATTGTGATAAAGTTCATTATTTTCCATAATGTAATGATAAATCTTTAACATTCATTGCACACTAACTGAAATATTTCAGGTCTTTTATTGTCTTAATACGGATGATTTTGGCATACAGCTCATGAAAACCCACAATTCCTATCTCACAAAATTAGCATATTTCATCTGACCAATAAAAGAAAAGTGTTCTGAATACAAAAAAAGTCAACCTTCAAATAGTTATGTACAGTTATGCACTCAATACTTGCAGAAATGAGTGCTTCAGTGCGGCGTGGCATGGAGGCAATCAGCCTGTGGCACTGCTGAGGTGTTATGGAGGCCCAGGATGCTTCGATAGCAGCCTTTAGCTCATCCAGAGTGTTGGGCCTTGCATCTCTTAACTTTCTCTCCACAATTTCCCACAGATTCTCTATGGTTCAGGTCAGGAGAGTTGGCAGGCCAATTGAGCACAGTGATAACATGGTCAGTAACCCATTTACCAGTGGTTTTGGCACTGTGAGCAGGTGCCAGGTCGTGCTGAAAAATGAAATCTTCATCTCCATAAAGCTTTTCAGCAGATGGAAGCATGCAGTGCTCCAAAATCTCCTGATAGCTAGCTGCATTGACCGTGCCCTTGATAAAACACAGTGGACCAACACCAACAGCTGACATGGCACCCCAGACCATCACTGACTGTGGGTACCTGACACTGGACTTCTGGCATTTTGGCATTTCCTTCTCCCCAGTCTTCCTCCAGACTCTGGCACCTTGATTTCCAAAAGACATGCAAAATTTGCTTTCATCCGAAAAAAGTACTTTGGACCACTGAGCAACAGTTCAGTGCTGCTTCTCTGTAGCCCAGGTCAGGCGCCTCTGCCGCTGATTCTGGTTCAAAAGTGGCTTGACCTGGGGAATGCGGCACCTGTAGCACATTTCCTGCACACGCCTGTGCATGGCGGCTCTGGATGTTTCTACTCCAGACTCAGTCCACTGCTTCTGCAGGTCCCCCAAGGTCAGGAATCAGCCCTTCTCCACAATCTTCCTCAGGGTCCAGTCACCTCTTTCACCTCTTCTTCTTTTGCAGTGTTTTCTGCCACACTTTGAGGTGAGGTGTGGGATGAAGCAGGTCAGGAGGAAGAGATTGAGATAAAAGGATGGGCTAAGAAAAATTTTATACAAAAAAGAATAAAGGGGAGGAGTGCAAGAAATGGATGAGGAGAAACGTTTGGTGGATGAGTGGAATTTAAACTGTACAAAGAAAGCTTTAAAGGTATGGATAAGAAGTAGCCTTGGACCAGAAATCCCATGTCTAGATTTTTATCTAGATCTAAATGTTACAACTGTTCAAAAATATTTAAACCCAACAGAAATTACTGCACAGTTTACAAACGAGCCAGCTCGGAAGCATACACGAGTGAGTCTCTGGCAAAAATGTTCTAATAAACTTACTTTCTGTTCCTTAACCTTTCATTGGGTCAACCGTAAGAAATCAACCGTGGGGAGGAAAGAAGCTTCATGCTGCTGATTTAAGCCTTTAACTCTGATGTCATTGCAGAAATGCAGATGGTTGATGCAAGTCAAATCTGAGCATGCAGGCTTCCACAATAAAAATGCTAACTACAGAAATGTAGACATTAATTAATGAATAACAATTCTCTGTTTGTTAAAATCTGAGAATGTCTTTCCTCATATTTTTCACACAGCTTATCTTTTCAATGTCACTTCTCAGTAAGAACAACTTGAAACACTTTAATCCCATCCAGCATCGCTGTGAGCAGAGTTCGAACCTGCGCGGGGAAACCCCATTGGATTTCGAGTCCAACGCCTTAACCTCTCGGCCATCACAGCTCATGTGTTGGCCTTTCCAGACATAATAATTTGACTGGACGGGTCCCGAAACATGTTGCGTGAAGAATGGGTGAGGAAGAGAAGGATAAAAACAAATAGGTGAGGTGTGGCATTAAGCAGGTCAGCAGGAAAAGATGAGATGAAAGGATGGGTTACAAAAATGTAATACAAAAAACAATAAAGGGGAGGAGTGTGAGAAATGGATTAGGAGAATGAGTGCTGTAAAAAACGTTAGGTGGATGAGTGGAATTTAAACTGTACAAAGAAAGCATTAAAGGTACGGATGAGAAGTAGCATTGGACCAGAAATCCCATGTATAGATTTTTATCTAGATCTAAATGTTACAGTTGTTCAAAAATATTTAAACCCAACAGAAATTACTGCACAGTTTACAAATGAGCCAGCTCGGGACCATACAAGAGTAAGTCTCTGTCAAAAATGTTCTAATAATCTTACTTCCTGTTCCTTGACCTTTCTTGGGGTCAACCGTAAGAAATCAACCGTGGGGAGGAAAGAAGCTTCATGCTGCTGATTTAAGCCTTTAACTCTGATGTCATTGCAGAAATGCAGATGGTTGATGCAAGGCAAATCTGAGCATGCAGCCTTCCACAAAAAAAAAATGCTAACTACAGAAATGTAGCAAATGGCCAAGTCATTAATTAATGCATAACAATTCTCTGTTTGTTAAGATCTAAGAATGTGTTTCCTTATACTTTCAAAAAAAAAAAAAAAAGGTAAAAAACAAAGCAACTGGACTTGTTTTCTGCAGTTGAAGACGTTTCGCTTCCTCCCCCGGAAGCTTTCTCAATTCAAAAAGTCTGGAGTGATGTGGAGTAACAAGCTTTATAGCATTGCCCAACAAAGGCCTTGCAATGGCTTAGATAACATGCAAATTCAATCGAAACAGGTCCACCCCTTAGTAATGGGCGGTCGTTAACGCCATTAAGCCAGCAGATTGGACCAAAACTGGTCCGCTCCTCTGTAACGAGGAGTTGTTAGGGTTGTTATTGGCTTGGGTTAAAGGAACAATGTTTTGATCACCTGAATGAGGGTGAGAGTTAAGGTGATGACTGGCCGGAATTAATCCTATAGCTGTGTTGTAAGTTTTCCTCTGCTTAAGGTTGGTTTTTCCTCAGACTTTTCACACAGCTTATCTTTTCAATGTCACTTCTCAGTAAAAATGGCTTGAATAACTTTCATTCCAATCCAGCCCTGCTGGATAACCTCTCGGCCATCACAACTCCTTGATCACCCTGTCGTACTAGAGATAAAAATATTACTGGATATGTACAAGCAGGAAAAACAACTCTGCACATACGACAAAGGACAACTGAGACCAACTAATTAACCTAACAGTCATGTCTTCGGATTGTGGGAGGAACCTGGAGTACTCAGGGAGAAGTCACACGTGCAGGGACATAACATGCATACGCTTTGTTTTTCCAATGATAGATACTGTGGATCCAGTGTCATCAGGTTAACGTAGGAAAATAACCTCCTTTGTGAAATGCTTTTCACTGACTGTCAAGCTGGGTTATTTCTGGTGGTCTTATTGCTGTATTCAAAGAAAAAAGGGTCCTGAATAGTTAGTTGCCAATAATGTGTCGACACAACATGGGTTCACCCCTTGAGTTATGATAGTGTTTGAATGATTCATAGGTGAGAGTTAGGTGGACTCACAAGCGTAAAATGAAAAATGAGTAGGAAAAGAAGCGGCAAGCAAAAGTCAAGAGAAAGATTTTCAGAACGAATGGAGAATTATGGATCAAGACAACAAGAACGCCTTGCTGCTTGGAATAAGAACAGGGGCATGTGAAGGAGCTCTGTGGTCTCTTGCATTGTACTGTTTATCCCAGGATTCAGAGAGTAATTTCACACAACAAAGAGCTGTAAAACGGTGTCTGGGCAAGGGACAGATCTAAAAGGGAACAAATAGGGTCACTGGTTTACTGATTTATTAAGAAGGTTGTGCTTGTAGGGAGATTCCCTCTGGCCAAACACCAATATAAGGAAAGGAATAATGATCTTAATGCAGAAAGGAATATTCTGCACAAAAATACTATGGTAAAAATCCTAACAACAATTTAGTTTGTTATGAATATTGCAATTTCATTAATGTCATTATTTTTTATGTAAAATTTATAGTGATCTCCAGGCTTATTGTCACTCCTTGTGACAACAGTCTGATAATCAGATTGATTTATTTTGTTTCAACTCTGACAATGTTATTATAGTGGGGGATTTTAATATTCATGTTGACACTGAATGTGATAACCTTAATGTAGCCTGTAATACTATCCTAGATTCAATTGATTTTGCTCAAAATGTGCATAAACCGACACACTCTTGCCTTCATACTTTGGACCTTGTGCTGACATATGACATTGATTGTGAAGAATTAACAGTATTTCCTCAAAACCCTGTCCTATCTGAACATGTTAATAACCTTTGAGTTCAATCTAGCTGAGTCCCCCCTCTCACAAAAGAAGGTTTATTATAGTAGATATTTATCAGATAATGCTGTATAAAACTTTAAAACCCAGCAAAGGCACCAATGTTATTTTTCCCTTTCACACATTGACGCTTTTGTTGACGGTGTAACTTCGTCATTGTGTTTTGCACTAGACAGCATGGCCCCCATAAAAATGAAGGTGATTCTTCACAGGAAGCTGGCTCCCTGGTTTAATTTAGAGCTCCGTTCTTTGAAGCACAATGTTAGGAAATTGGAGAGAAAATAGCATTCTACGCATCAAGAGGAATCCGACCTAATCAGTCTACTGCTGTATAAAAAGACCGTTCGCAGAGAAAGAATTCCTGGATCAATGTGTTCTTCTGTGCTTTTTAGTGCAGGTGTTCTCTAACCCCCAGTCGGTCGAGGCAGATAGAGAGAGAGAGAGATAGTCTTTATTGATCTCACAATGGAGAAATTCACTCGTCACATCGGCTCATACAAGAAGGTGCAGAGTAGGGAAGGTGCATTCAATTATATACAGTGAATCTTCATATATACAATGGATCAGAAAGAATACCAAAAAAAAAAAAAAAAAAAAAAAAAAAAAAAAAAAAAAAAAAAAAAAAAAAAAAAAAAAAAAAGCTACTCACACTGGTTCTGCAGGAGGTTTTCCTCCCTGTTAAAGGGGAATTTTCCTCTCCACTGTCGCTTCATGCATTGTCAGTATGAGGGATTGCTGCAAAGCCATCAACAATGCAGACGACTGTCCACTGTGGCTCCACACTCTTTCAGGAGGAGTGAATGCTGTTTGTTAAGATTCAATGTAATCTGCTGAGTTTCCAGCAGATTTATTAGCCATGTTAGTGAATAATATTCAAATGTTGTAAATGTTTCACTCATAATGCAAGCACAATGCATCGTTTAAATGTGGCCTGGCTGCAGCAGAGCATAGCTGATCTCCCAGCTAATACATTGACAGAGCAATTCAAGGCACAAATCTCCCTGGTCTCCGTGATTTTAGTTAACCTGCATGTTGAGATTGTAACACTAAGACAAACATTAAATGCCTCAGATTAATGGCTAAAAATGTTTATATTGTTTGGTCTATTTGATAGGGACAGATGCTACAAGCTGATATCTGCATCATAGAGCTTATGGCAGAAGCTAATTCGTAGCACTTGTCCATGGATGGGTTCAGTTAAGAGTATATGATAAACATGATACTCAGTGATGTTCTGTCTTTTGTTTTTTTGATTCAGGATGGAGAGACGTAGTATCAACTCTCACTAAACCTTTTAAAATCTGTGATACTGTTGCAACATCAGCTGAGGGTGATAAAAAAACAAGTAAGTGTTTTACTTTCCTCTGTTGACTGCAAACACTTTACACATTTACAAGTTTTAGAAATAAACAATGAGATGAAAAATTCTTTCTCCATCACAGATTTTATCTGTATTTAAGATAAAAAAAATAAAGTGGCCTTTATTGAAAGCAGTTAGAGAGGACATGGGTGGAGAGAGAAGATGGGAAGACATGGTGCAAAGTCTCAAGGACTGATATCCTTGTATGTAGCACCCTTTTTAATGTCTGACAAAAACAAAAAGCAGTTTTTAAACCATGATTTTCTTTCTTAAGTGGAAAAAGCTGTCCAAACCAACTTGGCCTTATGTGAAAAATCAGCTGCCCTTCTATACCTTAACTGATTGTTGAACCTTCAGAGATACCAATTGGCTTCATCTGGTCATATGTTTTTTTAAGTTGTTGTGGTGGCCAGCTTTTCTTTGTAAAACTGTTTTAATTTAGCTGCCAAATAGTTTTAATTGCTTTAAGTCCATTAACTTTTAACAAGTTTTGACCCCAAAACTTTATTTTTGTGACTCATTCAGGGGTGGACTTGCTTATTTCCCTTTGGCCAAACTGATATATTTATTTCTTTAATTTACTTCTTGTTGCACCAATATCAGCAAGTCAATCTTTGGGCGGATGCAATAGGATATGCAGATACAAAAATATATTTTTTAACGTCAGTCCACAAAACGTTTTCTCAAAGGTTTAGGGGATCAAAGATGGGTTTTCCTTTGGGAAATGTAGACCTCCTACCTTAACTGAGGCAATTGAGGCCAGCATTGGTCTGCGATGCACTCTTGCAGTAATCTTGGTAGAGAGGTCACTCAGGAGAAGGTAGACCACTGTTCCACTGCTTTAGAAATGGCTCTGTAACCCTTTCGAGACTAAAGAAAATGGCATTGTTTCTCATATGTTCTTGAATTTATTGATGTGTGACTTTATTAGATCCTTCAGCCTACTTTATCATGTCAGTAAGGTTCTGTTTAAAGTGATTTCTTAATTCTACCAGTCTCAAAATAATTAAGGCTGGACGTGGGTACTGAACCTTAACCAAATAATGCAGTAATCATAATAAATTCATGATGTAACATGATGTTATTTGATATTAATATTTTCCCCTTAATAAACTAATTCATTGGAAAACAGTTTTTAGTCTCTCTGTTTAGCTTTTTCTGATGTTATCAAATCTTATCTGACACTAGTACTTTTGTCAAAAAAGCAAAAGCAGACAATGTCTGTAAGGCTGCAAATACTTTTTCACAACAGAGGATTAAAAATATCTATAATCTGTGTTGTATGTATTTTTATCCCACAACAGGTAAAACCAGATTAGAGGTAAAAGAGAACATGAAAATCTTAAAGGGGAGTGACTTTTCAAGGAAATACCAGCCAGCAACACTTTCTACTGCTTCCCCTAAACTTAACCACATGTTGTTACAAAGAAATCAGCCGTTTCTGGAGGGAAAAAGTAATTTGTGCTTCCAAAAACTGTCATGCTGTAAAAGATCGTCCTGGACAGTGTCTACGAAGAATGCCCTGGTGCAGCTCAATGAGTTACGACCTGGTTTGCAGTATGAGATTGTATCTAAAAGTGGTCCCCTGCATGCTCCGGTGTTTTCTGTGGGTGTGGAGGTTAATGGTTTCCACTTTGAGGGTCGAGGACCTACAAAAAAGCAGGCAAAGATGAAAGCTGCAGAGCTGGCTCTCCAGTCGTTTATCCAGTTCCCGAACACCTCCCTGGCTCAAACCGTCATGGGGAACTTGGATTCTACGGCAGACGCTTTCCTTACAGAGTTTGAACCATCGCTGCTTGATAACTGCAATTTCTTGCACCGCAGCAAAGCAAAGGTGGACGTCTTCCCCAACGTCAGCAAGAACAGAAAAACCAATCCGTTCATTGTGGACCTAATATCCTCGTCAAGTCCGAAAAGACACTCTGTGGATTTGAAGCACCTTAATCCAGTGGCAGTGCTCAACGAGCTGCAACCGGGACTCAGATACATGTGTCAGGTGGAAAGAGTCCCTTGTACGCCTGTGAGGAACTTTATTATGGTGGTCAGACTGGAAGGGAAGGTCTTTGAAGGCTGTGGTTACAGTAAAAGACAGGCCAAGGCCCGGGCAGCTGCAGCAGTACTGCAGTTTCTTCACAACATAAATCTGGGACCAGAAAAGAAACTAATGGCCTTCCAAGGAACCAGAACCAAAAGTCATCTACCTCAAGTAAGTTGATCTGAATTAAGATTTTTTTTTGTAATTAAAACAGGGCTCATACAAACATCAAGCCGTTGTTAGTCTATCCATTTTGTCACCAGGAAAGAGCCAAGGTACAAAGTGAGCAGATAACCAGTCCCCCAAAAACATCTCTGATTGCTCACACAGACAGTTAAGAAGATTAGGTAAACAGGCAAAACAGGCAAAACATGCAAAGCATATACTAGGCAGTTATGACCCACATAGGTCCATGAAGTCCAAAAGATGGGAGTAAATTCTACCTATTATTGCTTAAGATTAAAGCTATTCTTATGTTGAAGCAATCATAAGGATTAAGAAACAGGTTTTACTTCATCGTTCACATTTTCAGTTAATATGTAAATACAAGTTAGCCCGATTTAACAACCTTCTGGTTTCAAGACGACTACTCAACCCATCAAGGCACAGTCGTATGTATGTACAGCTGTGAGCATGTTTGAGTTCTGTTGAAACATGGCAGATCTAGTAAATATACAATGTTGTGTTTTGCACTATAAATAATCCATTAAATACAGCAATAAATAAATGCCACCAGGTTCTTAACATCTGGTTAAGCCCCATCTGGTGTTCAAAGGGTATCATGACAAGTGATTGGTGAGTTTAGCATTTTGTGTATTGTGATTGAAGTTATCCAGTTCTTTGCAGTCTTTTATTTTGTCCCAGGTTAGAGACCAAATTAGATTTAAAGGAGCTATAAGAACGATATTTACTGTAAAATCAACCTAAATAATTTTTACTTGTCACATGGGATGGAAGTAACTATCTATATCTAAGATATCTATAAACAATCAGTCCTCTCCATCAACAATGTCTTAGTTAAGTTTTTCTACTTCGGAGCAGAGTGTAGCCCATGTTTACGTCCTGGTTCTTGAGCCAATCATATGAGTGTTCCCAGGGTTCCCAAAACAGAGCACAGAATTTTGTATTGTATCTTGGTAAAAGAGCAACAGCCTGCTAACATGGAAGATAGTAAGAGAAGCGGACCAATAAAACAGAACACAAAATCATAGACCCGTTCTGTGGAAGTAAAAACAGTCAAAACTGTGGAGTTGCACAGTTGCAGGACTGTTGGGTTAATGCCGGGTCTCCACGAAAGGCATTGTGTATGTGTTGTTACAATTTTAACCAGTAGGTGCCATTATTACTTGTTGTTCTTTTAAAATAGAAACATTTTCTTTTTTTGGGTTTTGTAAAGATATCCAAGGCAGACTCTGATTAGGAAAATTAAACAATAAAAAACAACCAAACTGTAAAAGCAAGCTCAAGGTGATGTAAAAAGGAAACATTTGTCCGTACCATATAAAAAAAAACACGAAGATAAAAATCAAACCAGAACTAAAACCTGTGCCTCAGAGCATTTTCTTAAAAACTAACTTTAGAAACAGTCTAATCGGTTTGTAACAACACATGTGGAAGACTAATTTTGCAATGAGGAATATAAATGTTTAAAAAAGCCTTACTAACCATCCAAACATTAAAGATACATTTTACTAACTTTGTTGCGCAGATCCCTATTCGTGCAGTGAAGAGATTATCTTCCCCGTCTCTTTGACATTGTCTACTCTGGGTCTGAGGTGTGCTGTGTGCCACCTAAAGAGACCCTGCATCACCATATCCTTCATGTCCTAAAGCCTGAGATCTATGGTGTCCTGCACGCTCTTCTGCAGCATTGAAACAGCTTCAAGATGTCTCAGAGCTGAACTGCCCCAGCCATAGTTTACGAACAAATGCAGGTCTGTTTCCTTCGTCTGGCTCCGAGGAGCTGAGGAGGAGAGTGGCTTCAATGTGCAAGAAAAAAACCGTGTACAGAGTTTATTAAACGCTGAAGAAGAGATGAAGTAATAAGAGTTTTAGGTTAGAAAACTCAAGTCAGTGGTCTAGATGTAAAGATTGTTGCAAAGCTGCAGGTTTTACACCAAATTGTAATGACCAAATAATATGGAGCCTGTTCTGTCTCCACAGCCTTCAATAACTGTCTGTCAGCCAGTGTGACCCGTTAATGAAGGTCATTACATCACATTAGGGATGGATAAGGAGCAGCATCAGACCAAGGAGATAGATGTGGAAGAGGAAGGCAGTGTGAAGGGCATAATCATCCCAAATAATTGCTTAACACAAACATTACACACAACCTCATCGCAATCAAACAGAAAACACTGAGATTTACTGTCAGACTACCAGGTAACCTATGCTTTGTCTTTTAAGATCACCGCCCGCCCACCAGTTTCAAATACTTTAGTTGAGCCATAAAGTTTGGATAAAAACCTACACTCCATGACAGAATAGCTCATAGATTTACATTAAGTAGCGATAATCAAACACTCGACACCGCAACACTGATTCTTTGGTTTTAGTTTCGGTCATGTTGTAAATGTACTGCTTTGCTGAGGATCATTGTCCTGCTGAATTCCCAGTTTGAGCCAAGCTTGCCCTTAATTAAGGGTGAGACACAGACAAAACTGACCAGTTTCTTGCCAAATAGAGACTTTAAACTGTTTAACTATCTATTATATCTAGAGTTGCTTGTATTAAAAATTTCAGGCCACGTTACTACCTTGTAAGCACAAACCAATAAGTTTTCGCTCTTGCTCGTCCTTAATTAATGCATAATTAACACTTATGAATGAAATATAAATTGTACAGAGACGAATTAAGAACATATCTATGAACTATTTATTAGCCTTCTATCTGGGGAGCCTTCGTGTAAAGTGCTACCAAAGAGTATTTCTTTCGCATTATAAAAATAAAACCCTTCATAATATTGCTGAGCAGCTGTTTTCATGGTTCTGCCTGCATTTAGATGATTTATATTTTGTGACGAGGTCCTTTCCATCATACAGCTCTTTAGCTCCCTCTCTACTGGACTGGAATCTGGACTCTGGCCTGGCCCCACTAAGACATATACAATCCTCCTAGTCTGAAGAATCCTGTTGGTAAAAGTAAAATCAAACTTTAAATCTAAACTTGCCAGGGGTAAGCTAGGAGTGATTTTAGATTCAACTGTAGTTTATTGCTAGAGTCTGGTGGCCACACTTACCTCTTAAATTCTGTTGAAGCAGGAAGGATGGTCTCTCTTTTACTAACGACTCTACAGTTTAGTACATTTAGCTACTCGTCTTTGTTGCTCTACCTGTAATAAACTGTATCGACACAAGAGGACATGCCATTTTTTCTTCAATTTGTTGCAAAACTAAACATTTTAGATAATCAAACAAATATTAATATCACACAAATATACCATAAGTACCTACAAAAAGCTGTGTTCAAATTTTTCAGTTCATATCTTGAAGGGTAAAGTGGTCCAAACCTACCCAGTCCTTATTAAATTATGATTTGTACTTAATCATATTTTCTTGTTCTGTATCACTAGGTACCAGTAGAATCAATCTTATTATAAAACCTGTCTGACAACATGAAGTAAGCTCAAAAGTCTAAAAAGGTGACCCATCATGTCCCAATCTAAAGAAGTTTTAGAACAGATGAGAAACGGCACTGCACCTCTGAGAGTTAATTTCTTAAAGTGTATTTGGAACAATTTAGGCAGTTTTCATGAAAATAAATCTAAAAAAAAGGCCATGTTGGTCAAGATTTACTGAGTTCTAGGTGGGCAGCTGATATTTAAATACATCTCTAATATGTTTGTCATGTAAGACACTCCCTCAGTTTTAACATGTCTTCTTCTGCAGTTCTTTGCAGAGTCAATCTACCGCCTGGTGAGAGAGAAATACTCCCAGCTAACCGACGGTGAATCCTCTTCCTCTCACGGTCGTCACAAGGTACTGGCCGGCATCGTCATGACCCGAGGTGAGTGTAGACAAGAGTCCAAATCTGAAATCTGAATGTCTCACATTCAATGAAAAAACAAACATTTCCTCCATATAGCTTTTAGTTTGTTTTATTAATTTTTTTTTTTAGGTTTCGTGTTTCAGTTTTATTTCCAGATGTTGCTGTGTACTTTGAATCGTGTCTTTGGATTTTTTTCTTTGCAGTGTCTTGTTCTGTCCTCTAGGTGTCGTCAGTTACTCTTCAGCTGACCTCAAATGGATTCATCAATTGGACTTTTACTTAAAGTTTTTTTCTTCTCATTAACTTTATTCATTGTGCTTTATTTGATTTTCTGTCTCTAACGTTTGATTAGTTAATTGAATTCTGAGATGTTTTTTGTTAGTTTTTGCGACATTATATTACAATCTATGGTGTTGCACTGTGACTCACTTCAAAGAAAAAATTCTGTGAAACAAATATATTTATTTGCTCTGATTTGGGGGTTTTTCTTGGCAAATCTTTAAACAAATTAGAAATGTAGGTGTTCCAAAACATTGTGATGATATTTCAAAACATCCTGCATAGGTTCAGGGTTTGTTTTTAGTTTTGGATCATATTGTATATATATTATACTTGGGACATGTTAAAATCGGTTTGTTATATTCTGTTTTTTCATTAGTGTTAATTTTAGCCCTTGTTTCATGTCTACATTCCCAAATACATGGCCTTTAATCACAAAAAACATGAGTACTTAACTTTTATCAGTAAAGGTTTAGAGTACTTTGTGAAAGTTTTTATATTTATTGAACATTTATTACTCTTTACAACAAATTTTAATGTATTTTATAGGAATTTTGATAGACTTACACAAGATGGTGTATGTCTGTAAAGTAGAAGAATAATTTTTTACCTGCATCTTTACCTGCATTGTGCATTTTAAATTTGCTCCCCACAAGTCAATTTTGTCTTTAACCACCTTTTGCAACAATTCTTTTGATTGAAATTTCTGCTCATTCTTTTTTGCAAAACAGCTTAAGCTCAGTAATATCAGATGACATAAGATACACATTTGAGTCACAAATTCTCCATTTGATTTAGGACTGGACTGTGACTGGGCCTTTCTAACACAGGCATGAGTTTTGATTTAAACTATGGTGTTGTGGCTCTGGCTGTATGTTGTCGATCTTGTTGATGGTGACGCTCTTCCCTATTCACACATCTTTTGCAGCTTGTCTACCAGGATTGTATTGCATTTAGCTCAGTCCATGTTCCTGTCAAATTTAATCTGCTTCCCTGTCCCAGTTAAAGAAACACATGATGTTGCCACCATGTTTAGTTGTGGGATGGGGGGTAAAGGTCTGTGAGGTGCCAGTTTTCACCCAGACAGCATTTTGCATGTAACCCAGAGGGTCCACTTTCTTCCCTGTATTTTCTGGGTCCCTTTCATGAGTTGTGGCAAACTACAAACATCTTTAAACAATGGTTTTCCTCTTGCCACCAACCCATTAAGGCTCTGTAGTAGCCTTAATAGTTGCTCTGTCAATACTTTTATTCTTGGTAACTTATCTGATTTATGGTCTAATTGTCTGGTGTAAATGTGGAAAGGTCCGAGGGGTATGAATACTTTAGAGACATCTGTACTGCATCCCATGCCTATTTAATCCTAATCGGTCTCTGGTTAGGTCTTCATTCATTCCTCTCTCCGTTACTTCCCTCTTTTTCCTCAGGGTTTGACCTCATATCAGCCCAGGTTGTGTCTCTGGCCACAGGGACAAAGTGTTTGGACTCCGACAGACCGGATGAAGATGGCTGTACACTCAGAGACTGCCATGCTGAAGTTCTCAGCAGGCGGGCGCTGCTTGGATTCTTCTACGCTCAGCTGGAGCTGCTGCTTTGGTAAATTTCCATCAATCCAACTGTCTCAAACATGTAGTTTGTTTGGATAATTAAAACGTTCAATAGATACTGATCTTTAAATGCATAATTTATGTAGTTTTTGATATGAATGTATTTAAAATTTGCAGCAGATCTTTGGCTTTTCATTTTGGAATTAGATAACCATTTTATCCAGTTCAACTCATCTGTTTCCCATTTCACCTTATATATTCTTTCTATTTTATTTTGTATTTAGCTTTGTCAGGTTTAATGTACTACTGAAATCTTATGTGGACAATTTTACCTCCCTAATAAATAAATCTGATCTATTTTTTTCATAATTGGTTTCCTTTGAAATCTGCTGTTTTAGGGAGTTTCTGTTAGGCTTTCCATCATAATTTAGAATTAGGGCTATTTCATTTTTTTTGTTTTTTTGAGTGGCTTTGATACCTTTATATGCAATGTTGTTCTTATTTTAGAGTGTACTTACAGGGGTTCTGTTTCTGAAACATGTGTGGAACCATCACCAATTAAGTGCCTTTTAAGTTGTTTGTCACATCATTAAAAGAAACATTGGACATTTTTTTTATTTTATCCAAAGTGAGCGAGCAGAGCGGGCGGAGCAATCGATATTTGTAGCAGACAAAGTCTCCAGCCACCGTTTCCGACTGCGGGAGGGGGTCCGTTTCCACATGTACGTCAGCCTGTCGCCGTGTGGAGATGCTCGACTCAACTGTCCCTACGAAACAAGGCCTGCAGGTGAGAAAGCTTCATTATGACTCTGCAGGAGATAGTTATTCTCATGGAAAACGTATGTAGCTTCATAAAGCAGAAGATTAAACCTGTAAATAAAGAGAATGTAGGGAAAATGTTATTTACTGTGGACAAGAACTATGGTAGCTTCTTAATTTGGTGATTTTTCCCTCTCTGGGTTTCGGGTCAGTCTCTACCTCAAGCAGAGGAGTTTAAATATCTTGGTGTCTTGTTGACAAGTGATAGTAGGAAGGAACATTGCATAAAAAATTGATTGAGGCTTCACCTGTATTGTTGCTGCTCCAGTGCAAAAAAAAAAAAAAAAGAGCGAAAGCAAAGCTCTCAATTTATTAAACAATCTACATTCTGAGCCTCACCAAATGTCATGAGGCAAGACCCAAAGAACAAGATCCCGGATACAAGCATCTGAAATGGACTTCCTCCAGAGGTTGGCTGGGTGTATTGATGGAATGATGAACTCTGTTATCTGGGAAGAGCGAACCACTCCTTCTCCTCCCCATTGACAGGACTGGTTGAGGTGGTTTATACATCTGATCAGGATGCCCCCACCCCCACCTTCCACCCTTTGGAGGTTTTCTGGGAATGTCCTTTAAGGAGGAGACCCCTCCTAGAAGAAGATTTAGAACTTTAGAGGACATATATATATATATATATATATATATATATATATATATATATATATATATATATATATATATATATATATAATATATATATATATATATTATATATATATAATATATATATATTATATATATATATATATATATATATATATATATATATATATATATATATATATATATGGGCTGGGGGCTGGGCAAGTTAACGCGTTAATTCATTAGACTATTAACGGCGATATTTATTTTATCGCGCATTAACGCATGTTGCTCACAAGCTTTCAGTCAGTGTCAGTCAGCAGGCGCACTGTGTCACGGCAGCACTCTCCCGCTCCCCCTCTCCTCTCGTACATGGCTCAGCGGCGCCAGCCAATCAGCACGCAGGCTCAGCCTGGCCCGCCCACTCAGCTCTAACACAAACTCAACACACAAACATTTGCGCTGCTGAGAGAGAAAAACATGAACTGGGGATTAGCGCCGTTTGGCTTTATTTTAATACAGTAAATGAAATCAAGCTGTATGTTTTGTAAAAAGCCGATTAATTTCAGTGGAAACACAACAAATTTATCTAAGCACGTGAAAAAACATGAGCAAGGAAACGTCGAGCCACAGAAACGGAGAGAGGAGACGAAACTTCTGTCATTGCCCCGACAGACCCACAGACGTCTCTGACTGAGGCGTTTCAGTCCTCCATGGAACATCCAGGTAGATCAGTGTTCATCTTCAGCAGCAGTTCATGTTAACTTTCAAAGTAGATATTATCTATCATATGTTACTGGAGCCCACACATAACATGTAATTAGGTCAGGTCACAAACGGGAGAATCAGACGACAACAACGACAAGACAGGAGAGCATGGCAGCAGTTAAAGATGGTTTGGTAATTTAATTACAAAACAATAATTAAAAATTTGGAAGAAAACAATTATAAAGTTATTAGCATTGGATCGACCAGAATAAATAAAATCCTCCCAGAGGCAAGTGACTATAACAGGATTTATTTTCAAGTAGAGTTTATTGTTCTCTTGTAATCCCCAACCTCTAGTGCACCATCCCCATTTTTTTCACCACTGTTCAGGACCATTCCTCCAGCTCTGAGCTGTGCATCCTTCTTCTCAGATTGCAGCAGGAGGTTTCACTACCACATCAGAGTGAAGGTGAACGGTGGTGAGGGGACTCTGCCTGTCATCTCTCAGAGAATCCATCACAAATTGGACAGCGGTTCATTGGGTCAACCTGTCTGCACAGCCAGCATGTCCTGCACAGATAAAATTGCCAAGTAGTTTTTTTTTTTTTTTTTACATTCATACTATCATATCTGGAATGCAATGAAACATGAACTTAAAATCAATTATTCTAAAATGATATTCCATCTAAGTGTTTAAAGTTGATCCCTTGTTATTTTGTTTGACATCTCAGTAAAGCATAAAAAACCTGTTTTGATAGGTGGAGTGTGGTTGGCCTCCAGGGGGCGCTCCTTTCTTACCTGGTGGAGCCCATTTACCTGCACAGCCTGACAGTTGGAAGACTGAGCCACACGGGTCACCTGGGCAGAGCCATAAACCGCCGTCTAGCCCCCGTCAGGCACCTGCCCTCCGTCTACAGACGACAGCAGCTGCTCCTGGGATGTAGGTGTTCCTCAAGCCTTTGATCATTTATTATAATATGCAAGATATGTTAAAAAGGAAATCTGTCAAAGCTTTTGTGGTTGCATTAATGTGTTGGAAAACAAAATAAAAGCAATAGTCAGAATTTATGGTAAGGTGCTATACAAGCTTAAATATTGTACTTTTATATTTTATTATGTGTTAAGAATACATTAAAACAAAAATAGTGTTGTTTTTTTTTTTTTATCCAAATTAATCCTCCAAGGTTTTGTGCACTTATTGTCATAGAAAACAAGCCACGTTGTTTCTGTTCCTAATCCAAAGAAGCTAAATTTTCTTCAACAAATTAAACAATTTGTAGATGATTCCACAGGAATCTTTTGAAATGCAAAATTAAAATTACATTTAAAAAATTCTGCATCTCTTATGAAACATTATTTTTAAAGTTGAATGCATAAAGCTAATTACCTCCTGGGTGAGTCCCTGCCCATTACAGGAACTCCAAAAGACTTCCACTGCTGTTAGGATGGCATACATCTTGCTTGGATGCTCTCCTTACAAAATGTATGTTGAATAGAAACATAAAACAATTCTCTAAAGGTACATTTTGGCTGTTTTTAAGACCCGGTATGAATAAGATGTTTTTTTTTTTCAAAACAGAACTACATTAGCCCTACATCATATTGTACTTTGTTTCCACCTTGACTCTTTACACTTAAAATAAAATTTTGGAGATATCTATGACATTAAAATATCTCAATTTGTGACACATAAAACTTCTTTCCATCTGTCATCCAGGTCTGAGCAGCTGGGACGTTCACCCAGCTGGAAAAACGAGTAATGTTAGTGTGAACTGGAGCTACGGTGAAGGAGGTCTGGAGGAGGTCAGCACAACTACAGGAAGGAGGACGGAGTCAGGGAGTCCGTCACGAATCTGCAGGAGCTCCTTGTTCAGCTGGTGGCTGAAGCTGGAGGACAAGGCAAGACATTCAGAGAGCTGAGAGGAAAAACCTGCTGTGGACTCAGTAAACTAATCCTTATGACTATACAGATAAAGGTCAAATCTTTTAAATAAACAAATACTAAACTAGCTGGCCACAATTAAACATACATTTATTATTAAAATGTTGAAATATGCAAAATGAATGAAATTATTAAAAAAAAAACTAACTAAAATGACAGAGGTAACAAGACAACCTACTTGGCAGATCTAGTCTGTCCGGGTAGTTAGTTTTTCCCTTCACTTCAGATTGGCACATTTGAAGATGAGTTGAAACAAATACGTGGTGACTGGAAGACAAGACGCCTTTCGTTTTCTTTGTTCTGTGGGTCAGAGAGTGGTTAAGGATCTATCGTTAAAGAAATGAAACTCACACAGTAACTTGATTGCTTTACTCAACAGACTCGTGGTCCACAAAGAGATAAAAAACAAAAACAAGAAAAATTTAAAATTAAAAACAAATAGAATAATAAAAAAAAAATCTTATAAAAGACACGCATACCAATGTTTCCATAGAGCCGACTGGAATCTTAGCGCACTGAGAGAGGGATGTGAAAACATTACAATAAGACTATTCAATGAGCTGCCCAAACGACACATACACCTGTATATCAGATTTCTCACATGTGCCTGGAATGTTCTGACATGTGCGTTATAAAACATCACACTTGCACTGCTGAATCTGGGTTTCTTAAGCAGAATTCTCAAAGAATCATTATAAGCAACCTTAAGCTTCTGCATGCTAGCTTTTTTTAAATTACACCACAAGGGAGCTGTATACAAGGACATACAGTAAGCTTTAAATAGGCTTATTTTTACCTCATCAGTGCACATATAAAATTTCATCCCCAGAATGTTTGCCTGGGCAAACAATATACGACACGGTCGGTAAACATCATCGTCATCACAAAGCTGGTCTGTGATGTAGTGACCCAGATATTTAGTTTTGGAACAAACATTTAACTTTTGCCCTGACAAAAAAAAAAAAAAATCAGGGAAACAAAGTTGTTTGTCTGCTTTAGTCCTACATACTAGTACAACAGTTTTCTTAGCATTATACTGCACATCAAATCTCAACCCATAATCAGAGCAGATATTCAGTAGCTGCTGAAAACCAGCACTGCTGGGTGAGAGAACAGCCAGGTCATCAGCAGACATGAAGTGATTGACCAAAGTATTGCCAATCATACATCACGTTTTACAGAGGTTCATTTCTTTTGACAGGTCATCCATGCACAAGTTAAACAAGGCAGGTGAAATAATTACACCCTGACGCACACCATTACTCACTCCAAAGGAATCAGAGATGTTATTGCCCCATTTTACATGCATTTTCTGGTTAAAATACCAGTAAACTAAAATTCGTATGAAAATATCTGGAACCCCCAGCTGTTTTAATTTGTCAAATAACTTGTAGTGATTGACATGATCAAAGGCCTTGATCATGTCTACCCAACTTGGTTTTGAAACCAAATTGATTATCAGTTGTACTAATAAACTGATTGAGCCGACCAAGCAAGTATTTTTCTAATACTTTAGATATCACACTAGCTAAAGCTATTGGTCTATAGTTATTAAGGCTAACAAACCTTACTAGTTTTGTCCTTAATTACCGGCACAAGGGTAACAGATAATAGGGGATCTACTGAAGGATCCTGTGATTATTCTCTCTGGACACAGCTACTGCTTGAATCGTCTTAAAAACGTCTGGGATGAAGTGTTTACAGAAGACAGAACAGTGAGTCTCCAATCTGTCCAAAACAGCAAAAACATGACTTCCTTTAAATCAAGACTGAAAACTGACCTTTTTAGAGTTGCCTTTGACCCATAATAACAGGAACATTGACCAACACACTTGATATGTGTTGATGTTTTGTCTTAAACAAAATGTAATGTTTGGTACTGGTCTCACAGCTGCTGACAGTTTTGATGTATTTATGATGTTTTTATGTTTTCATGTTGTAAAGCAATTTTAAGTGCCTTGCTGCAGAAATGTGACGTACAAATAAACTTGACCTGACTTGTTTTTTTTCTCTCCTTCTTTTACAGCTTAACAAACCTGTTTTTGGCCCTGATGGCACCGCAGTGACTTATGCTGCTTCCAAGGAGGCTGCTGGTTGCTACCAGAGGGCGGTGCAGCGGTTCAGAAATGCTCTGCAGGGTGCAGGTCTTGGAATGTGGCCCACAGACAAAAAGTCACTTAGTGTTAGCGTGTGAAAAACTCTGCAACAAAGTCTGAATACAGTGATAAATAATTTACTGTTTAATTTCTATTTTATATCAGCGCAAAGATGGAGAGACAACTTTATGTTTGTCATGATGTGAGAAGACTGATTTAGACAGACAAGTAAGGATCATGTTTCAATCTGCAAGCCGTTATTAGAGGAATGAAGTCGTGGGAAAGGCCTGACTTACCTGCTGGGAATGTAACTTTGATCTGGGTGCAGTTTTGGCAAGCTGAGCAAATTATCTGGAAGGCACAGTTGATCTGAATGTTGTCCATCTTCTGATTCAACCTCTCCTGTATGAACAATCTGTGGATTTGGTCGCTGACAGTGGTAGAAACAGTGGCGCTAATCCACAAACAAACAATTTTAGTGCAAATTTTTTGTCCATATCATTATAGTTCAGGTTTAGAAAGTGTGAACCGGTTAGCGTCCACTTTATTGGGTTTTGATACTAGCAAGTACGATAACGTTAGAGATTTTAATCCGCCCTTTACATCACTGCCCTCGCTTCTCCACACAACAGTAGCAGTCATGGCTCCACAAAAACACATTGTTATGAAGTGTCTTAATTGTACTATGTGGTCTTAATTTTGTCAGATCCCATTGCTCAAAAATAGAGAACCTTTAAATTAGTGCAACCAAGCTTTCTGGGTCAGTTACTGGCACCAGAGCTGAGTCCATCTCGGTGGGACTCTCATTTTTTAATTTATACTGTTTAGAAGGTAGAGAAGAGACAATACAACTGGTTGCTTCTTTCTCTCGCAAAAACTGGCAACACTGGCATCCAGTCCACACTCACATATTCTTCTCAAATGTTTCTGCTGCTGAAAACAGCTTTTCTCTCAAACATGCGGTGCTGCATGCGCCGTGTGTGTGTGCATATAGCACCTTTTGTCTGAAGAAGTGTGACAGCCTGAGTGACAACAGTTGGTTATCAGTTAGCAGCTAGTGTTAGCTTTCTCAAATTTCCTTATTTATCATCTATTTAACAGAAGTAAAGCTAATATTTTCGTTTGGGGAATATGAGTTTGTGAAACTGTTTCGTTAGCTGTGCCCACCACTGGTTGCTGGGCAAAAAGAAGTAACACCGTGGTGTGGTTGATTTTTGCATAGTGACTGCTAGGAGCAATTGTTTCCAGGGTGTGCCCTGCTTCTCGCCCATTGACCGATGGTAACACGCACCTGCCCTCATCCAACCCTACATGGATCAGCGGGTAAATCCAATAGATAGATCTGGACCTACAGTAGTTGGCTAGATGTCAACTGATCACTGACCTGACTGCAACGACACCTTGACGACAGTCAGTAAAAAAAGAGAAGCTGAAAGCTGACTGTTAAAAGAAAAACAACTTTATTTGTGGTTTAATGACATTTTGATAATAGAGGTTTAACGTAAGGTGACCAGTCCACCTTTTGGATGACCTGTAATGTCCCCGATTTCAGTTTTTCATGACGAAGGGAAAAAGTTGCATGCAGCAAGAGCTATTTACCTGGTCACGTCTCTGACCCAACATGGTAGAAGAGTTGTTTTTGATGTGCATTTTTACATTTGAAAAAAGTTGATGGAATTCGAAATAACTTCCTCAATCTTACAAAAGAGTTTTTACACCCGCTTGAGGTGGTTCATAGCTTTTCCGAAAAACAACTTTTCTGAATAAGTTCTGACATTGTGACAATTTACCTCATATGACTGATGAGCTGTTTCTGCTGTCTTCCTGGACATTCCCAAAACCCGCATAGAATTGCTTTTATTTCTCTACATCTCTGGACAGCATGCAACATTGCCATTACCTGCTGACATGACAGAGCAACTTCAACTTGGCTGATGGCAACAGATTCATGAAAATCTCTCTCCATTTTTCTCAGATGTGTGGTCACTCCCGTTTGCAACATCTATCTCCTGTTTATCATGCATAATGTTAACTTTTAACAAAACTACGCTTCACGTAGCCTGGTAACTTCACTCCAGACCAGTACATAGAAACATTTTTGCATTATTGCACTTCACAGCCGTGAGAAAAATAAATATTGGAAATCTGATTGATACATAATTACAGTTATGTGTGCCACACTCCACGATGAATTCTCTTTAAGCCAGCGCTGGAGGGTAAGGAGAGACACTGAAAGTCCCCTGCAAATAAAGTGTCCTAATTGTTACATGGTAATTTGGTAAATTATTCTTTAAAATATTATTTCCCCAAATAATGTTTTTTCTAACTCTTTGAGTTGCATTGTGAATGAGCTGAACACGTGCCAATTGTTTTTCTAAATTAGTTAAAGTAATTTGACTTAACTTTTCTTAGCAATATTATTTAAGTTTCACTAGTAAAGAAGAGTTGTTGTTTGACATATGTTTGCCTTAAAGTTGAATTATTTCTGTCATTAAATTCTTGTATTCAAAGAGAAGTTGTCACTCATTTATTCCATGTGTGTAGGGTTTACTCTTCGAGAATGTTAATTAAATATTCACTGGACAACACCTGAAAGACTGAGGATTGTTTTATTAGATATGAAACAACTTAAATGCATTTAATTGCACAGCATTTTCTTTTCTTTTTTTGCAGCATTTTAAAGGTTGGCACTAAATTCACTTGGCAAATGGATGGAAACATAGCCAGTGTTGTACACTCTACCAAGCCATATTGTGTGACATTATAATTTCAAACAAATCTGTGAGAAACGGTAAATCATCTCGATGTTGGCAACCCTGAAGACAGAGTTGCAAAAGAACTGTCTGACCTGGGACCTTCTTGCTGTGAGGCAAGAGTGCTAACCACTGGGCCTTCCGTCACAACCAATAATTTATTGCTGAGGGAGGAAGCCAGGAAGCTCACCGATTCAGCCTTCGGATGAAAATGGTAAGGTAAGGTAAGTTTATTTATATAGCACTTTTCAGTAATAAGACAATTTAAAGTGCTGTACATGAACAAAAAAACATTGCAGACATACACTGGAAAACCAAAGGAATAAGCTAAATAAATCCTTGACTAGACTTCTTTTATACATTAACAAACATACATAAAGACTTAATTGTTTCAATTGATAATCAGAAACAAGCTAAGTATATTCTTCAGGATTTCTAATCTAAAGTAATTTTGTTAAACCTTTCAAAGGTATATATAGAATAACTTCTTTTGTTTAAGAAACCTTCTCTTGATCAAGATGAGTTAGTAAATTACAGACCTATATCTAATCTTCTTTTCTTATCTAAAATTCTTGAGAAAGTAGTTGCTAATCAACTTTGTGAACATTTACAAAGTAATGACCTACTTGAGGAGTTTCAGTCAGGCTTCAGAGCTCATCATAGCACTGAAACAGCTCTGGTGAAGGTCACTAATGATATTCTCATGGCCTCAGATAATGGACTTGTGTCTATACTTGTCCTGTTAGATCTCAGTGCTGCGTTTGATACAGTTGATCACAATATTCTCCTACAAAGACTTGAACATACTGTAGGGATTAAGGGGAAAGCATTAGGCTGGTTTAAATCTTATCTGTCAGACAGATTCCAATTTGTTCATGTTAATAATAAATCTTCCTCAAACTCTAGGGTCACCTGTGGAGTACCACAGGGTTCAGTCCTTGGACCAATTCTCTTTACTATATATATGCTTCCGATAGGCAAAATTATCAGACAGCATGGGATTAATTTCCACTGTTATGCTGATGATACTCAGCTATATTTATCCATAAATCCTGATGAATCCAATCAATTACTTCGACTGCAGTCATGTCTTGATGACATCAAAAGCTGGATGACTTTAAATTTCCTGCATCTAAATTCTGACAAGACCGAAGTTGTAATCTTTGGGCCAGAGTCCTCAAAAAATAAACTTCTTAACCAATCACTTAATATGGGTGGCATTAACCTGGCCTCTGGTAATAAAGTAAACAATCTTGGTGTTATTTTTGACCAAGACATGTCATTTAAATCCCATATTAAACAGGTTTCCAGAGTTTCCTTTTTTCACCTCCGGAATATCGCCAAAATTAGAAACATTCTGTCCAGGAGTGATGCTGAAAAACTGGTCCATGCATTTGTTACTTCAAGGCTGGACTATTGTAATTCTTTACTATCAGGAAGTCCACAAAATGCAGTTCAAAGCCTTCAGCTGATCCAAAATGCTGCAGCAAGAGTTCTGATGAAAATCAACAAGCGGGATCATATTTCTCCAATTTTAGCTTCCCTTCATTGGCTTCCTGTTACATCAAGAATAGAATTTAAAATTCTTCTTCTAACGTATAAAGCCCTTAATAATCAAACTCCATCATATATCAGAGCTCTGATTACCCCGTATGTTCCTAACAGAGCACTTCGCTCTCAGACTGCAGGTCTGCTGGTGGTTCCTAGAGTCTCTAAAAGTAGAATGGGAGGCAGATCCTTTAGCTATCAGGCTCCTCTCCTGTGGAACCAACTCCCAGTTTTGGTCCGTGAGGCAGACACCCTGTCTACTTTTAAGACTAGGCTTAAAACTTTTCTTTTTGACAAAATTATAACTAGTGGCTCATGTTACTCTCAGCTACCTTTATAGTTTTACTGCTATAGGCTTAGGCTACTGGAGTGCATCAGGATCTAATTTTCTCACTCTATTGAGTTCTACTGTTCTTCAATTATGCATTATGTGTTGTCATTTCTGCTTTAACTTTCTGTTCTCTCTCTTTTCTCTTCATAGTAGGTACACCTGGTCTGGCGTTCTGTTAACTGTGACATCATCCAGAGAAGACGGCTCACCCGCTACTACCATCTAATGTAGAACAGATTACTAGATCAATGTGTGCTTCTGTGCTTTTTTGTTTCTCTTGTTGTGTCTCTGTTCTGTCTTCTGTAACCCCAGTCGGTCGAGGCAGATGACCGTTCATACTGAGCCCGGTTCTGCCGGAGGTTTTTCCTTCCCGCTAATGGGTGGTTTTTCTTCCCACTGTCGCTTCATGCTTGCTCAGTATGAGGGATTGCAGCAAAGCCATGTACAATGCAGATGACTCTTCCTGTGGCTCTACGCTTCCCCAGGAGTGAATGCTGCTTGTCGGGACTTTGATGCAATTAACTGGTTTCCTTATATAGGACATTTTTGACCAATCTGTATAATCTGACCCAATCTGTATAATATGATTGAACTTGACTTTGTAAATTTGGCGCTATATAAATAAAATTGAATTGAATTGAATTGAATTGTTTCATTGTTTCTCTGGAAAGAGCTTCATGACTAAAAATGCAAAGCTTAAGTTTTCTTCTATGCATACATTCCTCAAAGCTACAACTTAAGATTTCTAATCTGACCTTTCTAAACCACAGCTGAAATGGTAGCTTCATCACTAAATATTCTAAGAAAGCCATAGCTTGAGGACTCTGATCTGATGATTCTGACACTACAGCTAAAACAGAAAGCAGCATAGTAAGAGAAGAAAGCACAGTAGAGGCGGTGTGTGTGCCTGTGTGTTTTAGTGTAATCAAGTGTGTGTGTTTGTGTGTGTGTGTGTGTGTGTGTGTGTGTGTGTGTGTTTGTCTGTGAACTGTCCCAGATAGCACTTGCAGTCATTAATCTTTGCTAGTGATGGAATGTTATTAGGCAGTTCAGTTCAGTACGCTCTGTTCAAGGTCACAGATGTGAAATGTAACAGGGTGTCTTGTTTACATAACATCTAGGAGAAATTAAGATTGCAGGAGAGCCACTTTGGATAATAGCATCTGTTTTGGGCAGGCAGACTCTTGTTTTTCTGTCTGCCTTGAAGTCTCATTCGTACATCTCAATGGGAATTCCAAAACAGCCAAAAGTGTGGTCATTCTGCCAGGGTCCATCTTCCAGCTTTCTCCAAGATTTGTTTTCCATCCTGCCAGCAAGTTCAGAAACCGCAGCTGGTTTGTAATTCTGCTTAAACAGCATTTCAGTCTGAGCGCTGGTAGCAGACATATCCCTCACATAGTTCAGGTAGCCTTGACATGTGCCAAAACATCTACCGATGTATTCACAATTTCTCAATACTACAGATTTCTCCAAAAAGCAGAAATCCCATTTTCAAGATCCTTGACTGACAAAGTGGACAGACACAAGATCCTCCTCCTACTGTGTGTCCAGTTGCACATGACCCTTCGGGCACAGGGGCTCTCCTTCGCCCAGTCTTCTCATTGAGAAAATTTTATCAATTGAGAATCCAGCTGATCAGATCCAAATTTTATAGTTTGGAATATATGTAAAAAGAGGCTCCAAAAAAATGTATAGAAACAAGCAGAGAAGTGGGGGAGGGAGAGGGGGAAAGAAAACGAAGAAAAGAGATGAAGAGATTAGAGAAAAGTGTCCACATTTAACAAGAAGCAGGAAGGAAAAAAAGAAACATGAAGGAATCCATTCTGAACATTCAGGCCCAAAGTATAAGAGATAACCTTGTCTTTGTCAGTATCCCAGAGAAGCAAGAGGAGGATGACGGG
This sequence comes from Fundulus heteroclitus, assembly GCF_011125445.2. Lineage (NCBI taxonomy): Eukaryota > Metazoa > Chordata > Actinopteri > Cyprinodontiformes > Fundulidae > Fundulus > Fundulus heteroclitus. Next base: position 2,540,657 of record NW_023396835.1, on the reverse strand, counting down.
GAAACAATCTGTGAGTTGCACTGGCAGCAACTGAAACTCCCGGTTGATGACGTAAAAAACATCACCTTCCACCACGTTCACCAGCCCAGAGGGAAGAAGCCAGATAAAACCCAGCCTCAGCTGATTGTAGCTAAATTCGAGCATTACAAACAAAAAGAGCAGGTCAGAAGTCGGGGCAGAGTGCTGTGAGAAAAAAAAAATCAGCATCAATGACCAGTTTCCTAAAGAAATCCTTGATCGAATGCGAGTATTATTCCCAATCAGGAAGAAATGCATGGCTGAGGGTGTCAGGGCTACAGTTGCTGTAGATAAGCTTTATATTAATGATTAGCTGTTTAGGGATCAGAAGGTCATTCTGTTGCTTTATTAGCAGCACAGCATGTGACAGAGGTTAAAAGAGAATATAATTGAAAACAGTGATAAATAAATCACTTTATTTATAAAATAAATAAAGTGCAGCATGTTTGCACGGTATGTTGGTTAGTCACAGCTGGGTTTCTGTGTTCCATCCATCCATCCATCCATCCATCCATCCATCCATCCATCCATCCATCCATCCATCCATCCATCCATCCATCCATCCATCCATCTTCTTATCCGGGGTCGGGTCGTGGGGGTAGCAGCTTCAGTAGGGAGGCCCAAACGTCCCTCTCCCCAGCCACTTGGGCCAGCTACTCCGGGGGATAACCAGGCGTTCCCAGGCCAGCAGAGAGACATAGTCCCTCCAGCGTGTCCTGGGTCTTCCCCTGGGCCTCCTCCCAGTGGGACGTGCCCAGAACACCTCACCAGGGAGGCATCCAGGAGGCATCCTAACCAGATGCCCGAGTCCTCCCCGGATGACTGAGCTCCTCACCCTATCTCCAAGGGAGAGCCCAGACACACTACGGAGAAAACTCATTTCAGCTTCTCGTATCCGGGATCTCGTTCTTTCATGACTATAGATGAAGGTAGGAACATAGATCGACCGGAAAATCGAGAGCTTCACCTTTTGGCTCAGCTCTCTGTTCACCACAACGGACTGGTACAGCTCCCGCTTTACAGCAGACGCTGCACCAATCCGCCTGTTGATCTCCTGCCCCAAGTTGAAGATTTTTAACCCGATTTTAAGATTAAACGCAGATCTTGTCTTATTGCAAGAAATTCATAAATCAGCTACAACTATAAACGATCTCAACTCACCCGAGTTCCCTAATGTGTTTTCCACCTGCTATAACTCTAACAAAGAGAAGTAGCAATTTTAATCCACAAAACCATTAGTTTTACAATATTAGACAAACTTTTAGAGCCTGAAGGTAAATTCATAATAATAAACATATCTATCTATAACGAAAAGTTAGGTATTGTCATTAAAATGGCTCAAATCTTGATGACCCCTCATTCTTTCACAAACTTTTCCCCGCACTTTAACACACCTGGATAAATCTCTATTTATTGGGGGCTACGTTAACTTTGGTCTAAATGAGGAAAAAGGTTGAATACAATAGAGACTCCGCGCTGGAAAATATTAAAAGTAGTCAAACAATACATGAGTGCTTATTGTCTTTGCGATGCATGGCGATCTCTTCATCCTAACAGTAAGGAATATACTTTCTTTTCAAATGTCCATCATCCCTACTCTGGTTTGGACTGTTTCTTAATCAGCAGCTCACTGCTGTCTGACATTTCAGATGCTGTAGTAGATCCTACAACTGTCAGTGATCATGCTCCTGTTTCTTTAACCCCAGTAAATAAAAAGTTATCCCACAAAACATTATCTGGAGATTTAATACATCATTGCTTAAGGATGAAGAATTTATCAAATATTTCAAAGAAGAGTGGGCTTCATACTTAGAGTACAATGAATGCTCTACCAGAGACATTATGATCTATTCGCTGGGAGGCAGGGAAATCATTTATGAGAAGTAAAATAATTTACTCAAGATGCTCATAATGCCTGATAGGCGTCTTAAAGGCAGTTTTCCATTTGTCCCCCATCCGTGATGAAAGATGATAGGCATTACAGGAGTCTACTTGGTGTAGAGAATATTTGTTGTTAACCGTAATACGGTTGAGTTCTCAGTAGTTGATACATGGTCTAAGGGTTTTAGCTTTCTTGGAAACAAAAATCAAACCTGCACTGACAGGGGATGAAGATGGTCCAATGATGCCTGCCTTGAGAAAATAACTGATGTAGCTAACCGAGGACCAACATTCTGTTCCTGAAATGAAGTACAAACAACCTGAGGGTAACAGAGCACCTGGGAGGAGGTCGATGGCGCACTGGAAAGGCATTGAGGAAGATGTGAAAGAGTGTTGTGTCTGGCTGAGCGGGAGCTGTAGCAGGTTGGCGGCCCACATTTAATGACCTCAGTATGGTGAACAGGTAATGACTTGACATGAGAAAACAGCAACAGATCCTCAGGGGGCTGAGGAAGTGACTATGAACCTCGACATCCAGGAATGGCTCTAGGGCTGACTGTCCAGGTACCCTTGGGAGTGCTAATGCTCTGATGCCTCGCTTCTGGCTTCTGCCTCCTTAAATATGCTGCTTGATTAGAGAGATTCCTTAGCACCTGTGTCACCATCCACCTGTCGCACCCTGCTGGAGAGAATGTAGTACTGCACAACACCACTACCCAGCAAAGAACAACTGCACACCTTACACATACCTCTTGTGTCCTGAACCCCATAACTGACGTACATTTAGTGGAGACGCCGAGATCAGCCTTCAGGCTCCATTAGTTAAGCTTCACAGCTGTGTTTAATGGTGTCTCAGTTGATATCACAGATATCATCCTGAGGTAATGGGGGGGAAGGGGGTCAGCCAGTGAAGGCTAGACAGCAAATCTCTTCCACTCTTTGTTTTTTCTTGGTATGAAATGGAATGCAGCCATGCTATAGTGACAGCAGTGTCCATAGCAAAAACTACTCATCTCTGTATTTGTAAACCCTGATAGTTTTTCCTGCTGTCTTCCTGCTCTTGGCAGCTCTAGTCTGTCCACATTCTTTCTTTAGGTTGAGGGCGTGTGTAACCGGCATACACCCACGTGGGAAACTTAAGAAGCTGGTATCGTCTGAACAAACAAAGCTCAGAGTTAATTTTAAGGAAAAGAAGCTCACACAGTCTACGTGGTTGAGAGGAGAAATGGAGCAGAATCAGCTGGACCGAGAAACCTTCTCCTGCTGGATTTGTCTGGATCTACTGAAGGATCCAGTGGCTATTCCCTGTGGACACAGCTACTGTATGAAGTGTATTAAAAACTTCTGGGATGGAGAGGATCAGAAAGGAAACCACAGCTGCCCTCAGTGCAGGGAGACCTTCAGACCAAGGCCCGTTCTGAAGAAAAACACCATGTTAGCAGCTTTAGTGGAGCAGCTGAAGAAGACTGGACTCCAAGCTGCTCCTGCTGATCTCTGCTATGCTGGACCTGAAGATGTGGCCTGTGATTTCTGCTCTGGAAGAAAACTGAAAGCCATCAAGTCCTGTTTAATCTGTCTGGCCTCTTTCTGTGAGAAACACCTTCAGCCTCATTATGATGTTGCTCCACTAAAGAAACACAAGCTGGTGGAGCCCTCCAAGAACCTCCAGGAGAACATCTGCTCCCGTCATGATGAGGTGATGAAGATGTTCTGTCGTACTGATCAGAAGTGTATCTGTTATCTCTGCCCTGTGGATGAACATAAAGGCCACGACACAGTGTCAGCTGCAGCAGAAAGGACTGAGAGGCAGAGAGAGCTGGAGGTGAGACGAGAAAACATCCAGCAGAGAATCCAGGACAGAGAGAAAGATGTGAAGCTGCTTCAACAGGAGCTGGAGGCCATCAAGCACTCTGCTGAAAAAGCAGTGGAGGACAGTGAGAAGATCTTCACTCAGCTGATCCGTCTCATCCAGAAAAGAAGCTCTGATGTGAAGCAGCAGATCAGATCCCAGCAGGAAACTGAAGGGAGTCGAGTCAAAGAGCTTCAGGAGAAGCTGGAGCAGGAGATCACTGAGCTGAAGAGGAAGGACGCTGAGCTGAAGCAGCTCTCAGACACAGAGGATCACAACCAGTTTCTCCACAACTACCCCTCACTGTCAGCACTCAGTGAGTCTACACACTCATCCAGCATCAAGATCCGTCCTCTGAGCTACTTTGAGGATGTGACAGCAGCTGTGTCAAAGCTCAGAGATCAACTACAGGACATCCTGAAAGACACACGGACAAACATCTCACTGAGACTCACTGAGGTGGATGTTTTACTGTCAGAACCAGAACCAAAGAGCAGAGCTGAATTATTGAAATATTCATGTGAAATTACACTGGATCCAAACACAGCACACAATGAGCTGTTACTATCAGAGGAGAACAGGAAGGTGACATGGATAGATAAACCTCAATCTTTGTCTAGTCATCCAGACAGATTCACTGATTGGTTTCAGGTTCTGAGTAGAGAGAGTCTGACTGGACGTTGTTACTGGGAAGTGGAGTGGAGCGGGATACAAGTTCATGTAGCAGTCGCATACAAGAATATCAGCAGAGCAGGAATTGGAAATGAATGTGAATTTGGAGCTAATGACAAATCTTGGGCATTATATTCTTCCCAAAATGGTTATCAATTTGGTCACAACAACATCTGGACCTCCATCTCAGGTCCTGATTCCTCCAGAGTAGGAGTGTACCTGGATCACAGAGCAGGTATTCTGTCCTTCTACAGCGTCTCTGAAACCATGACTCTCCTCCACAGAGTCCAGACTACCTTCACTCAGCCGCTACACGCTGGAGTTTTGGTTTGTTATGGAGAATCTGCTGAGTTCTGTTAACCCAAATAGACGGAATCCACTGAAGGTTCAGTGAGTTTGATTCTGATTTTTAAATCTCTGGCACATGTTTTTTCTTGATCGTTGTTGTTTTATGTCTAAACTTCACAGAAATCAATAGTGAGAGATTGTCAGCACTTCTTCATATTTGATGTTCTACTTCTTCTTGGTATGGTTATTTTTCAACAGTGTTTTTTAAACAGCTGATCAGAACCAGAATATTTGCTGTTTTTCCCTCCTTGTTGCTTTCAGCACCAAAGACTGTGAACTTAGCAATAAAATGTCAGATAATTCCCAACGTTGAAAAACTGAAACCAGTTCTTTGATCCGGTTCTGGTTTGGACCTGTTTTGTTGAGCCCAGACACACATGAGACAACAGATATTGTCTCTTAGAGGACTTGGGTTGTCATGTTTTGTTGATTTTTAGGAGGAGAAACTTTAGAATGAAGCTGTCACGTTGCTTCACTGTTTAGCTCTGTTGGTGACGACACACTGCTCCCTGCAGGAACGTTGTGATGTTACATGACATGGAGTCCATAAAATGTTTATTAGTATTTCATTAGTTGTACAGAATGAACCTTTATTTAAATCACTGCAAATAAAATTCTTGTTTGATTATTTCTGTATGTATGTATGTGTTGCAAATACAAAACCAGGGTCCAGACCAGGAAGCAGAGCCGTTTAATACACCTCTCTGCAGCTTCTGTACTGTCACCCACCTATTACCCCATTGAGGTGGTGCCTTTCCCACGGCCACAACTAAACAGATTAAAAAAGGATCCAAAAGGAGCAAATCATAAAAACCTCATAAAAATTAATGTCTCAAATTGAAACAAAAAATAAACAATTAAATGTGGTTTATTAAATATTAAGGTCTCTCTCTCCAAAGACTTTGTTAGTTAATGAATTGATTTCTGATAATCAGATTAATTTATTTTGTCTCACAGAAACCTGAATACAACAGGACTATATTAGTAAAAACGAGTCAACTGTCTCCAATTATTTAAATTTCCACATCCCCAGAACTACGAGAAGAGGAGAAGCAACCATGTTTCAGTCTGATTTATTAATTAGTCCTAGGCCAATTAATAACTACAATTCTTTTGAACATTTAACCATTAGTTTCCCTCATCCAAACTGCAAAGCAATAAAACTTGTTCTGCTTGTAATTTTGTATCGTCCACCAGGCCCTTACTCTTAGTTTTTTGATCAGTTCTCCGACTTCTTATCTGATTTGGTGTTAAAGACTGTAAAGGTTATTACAGTGGGGGATTTTAACATTCATGTTGACACAGAATGTGATAACCTAATTGTAGCCTGTAATACTATCCTAGAATAAATTGGGTCTGTTCAAAATGTGCATAAACGGATGCACTCTTGGCTTCATACATTAGACCTTGTGCTGACATTGATTGTGAATGATTAACAGTATTTCCTCACAGACCCTGTCCTATCTTAAAAATGTTTTAATAACCTTTGAGTTCAATTTCACTGACTCCTTCACCCCCAAAAGAAGTTTTAATTATAGTGGATCTTTACCAGATAATGCTGTATCAAATTTGGAAGAGTCTGTCCTCCGTGTAATTTCCTCAGTATCACAGAAATTCTCAGCAGATGGAAACAATGTTGTTGTTTTTCCCATTCACAAATGGACGCCTTTGTTGACGGTGTCACTTCTTCGTTGCGTTTTGTATTAGACAGTTTAGCTCCAATAATAAATAAGGTGAATATTAACAGGAAGATGGCTCCCTGGTTTAATTTAGAGCTGTATTCTTTGAAGCACAATGTTATGATATTGGAGAGAAAATGGTGCTCTACAAATCAAGAGGAATCCTACTTACTCCGGAAAAACAGTCCACTGTTGTAGAAAAGACCCTTTGTGGAGTTAGAGCTGCATATTTTTTATCATTGGGGGGAGTGCTGGCCGAGTGGTTAGAGCAGCGCACTTGCGCTCTGAGAAGGATGCAAGTACCCGGTTTAATCCCAACTGCCTGCACTCTGGGTCCCTGAGCAAGACCCTCAGCCCTGGGCTCCCCGGGCGCACTACAGTGGCAGCTCACTGCTCCCCAACGGGGATGGGTTAAATGCAGAGAAAGGAGGGAGTGGTGGCCTAGTGGTTAGAGCACAGAGCTTCGGTCCCAGAGGTTCTGAGCTCAACTCCCACAAGCTGCCATTCTGGGTCCCTGAGCAAGACCCTTAATCCCCGAATTGCTCCCCAGGCGCCGCACAGTGGCAGCCCACTGCTCCCCAAGGGGATGGGTTAAGATGCAGAAGTGAATTTCTCCATTGTGCGATCAATAAAGTTCAATTATTATTATTAATACAGGAGAATAAAAATAATCCTAGGTTTCTCTTTAGTACAGTTGCCAAATTTACCCAGAATAATAGCTCTGTTGATCCACCCATTCTCTCAGCTCTCAGCAGCAGTAATGACTTTATAGGATTCTTCATAAACAATGCTGATTCCATTAAAAATAAAATCACTGGCATCATCCCAAACACGATTACCTCGTCCTCAGTAAGTGATGCAGTGTTGGAGGAATCTTTAGAACCTGATCGGTTTGAACTGTTTAGACGCTGTAAAGATTTCTGTGCTATCTAAAGTATTAGCTTCATCTAAACCTTCTACTTGTATGTTAGACCCAATCCCCAACAAGTTATTCAAAGAGGTTTTCTCTTTGATTAATGCCCCTATATGATTAATCCATCCTTTATAAATGGACATGTACCACAGGCATTTAAAGTAGCTGTTATTAAACCTTTACTTAAAAAACCTTCTCTTGATCAAGATGAGTTAGTAAACTACAGCCCTATATCTAATCTTCTTTTCTTATCTAAAATTCTTGAGAAAGTAGTTGCTAATCAACTTTGTGAACATTTACAAATGACCTACTTGAGAAGTTTCAGTCAGGCTTCAGAGCTCATCATAGCACTGAAACAGGCCAGAGTCCTCAAAAAATAAACTTCTTAACCAATCACTTAATCTGGGTGGCATTAACCTGGCCTCTGGTAATAAAGTAAAAAATCTTGGTGTTATTTTTGACCAAGACATGTCATTTAAATCCCATATAAAACAGGTTTCCAGAGTTTCCTTTTTTCACCTCCGGAATATCGCCAAAATTAGAAACATTCTGTCCAGGAGTGATGCTGAAAAACTAGTCCATGCATTTGTTACTTCAAGGCTGGACTATTGTAATTCTTTACTATCAGGAAGTCCACAAAATGCAGTTCAAAGCCTTCAGCTGATCCAAAATGCTGCAGCAAGAGTTCTGATGAAAATCAACAAGCGGGATCATATTTCTCCAATTTTAGCTTCCCTTCATTGGCTTCCTGTTAAATCAAGAATAAAATTTAAAATTCTTCTTCTAACGTATAAAGCCCTTAATAATCAAGCTCCATCATATATCAGAGCTCTGATTACCCCGTATATTCGTAACAGAGCACTTCGCTCTCAGGCTGCAGGTATGCTGGTGGTTCCTAGAGTCTCTAAAAGTAGAATGGGAGGCAGATGCTTTAGCTATCAGGCTCCTCTCCTGTGGAACCAACTCCCAGTTTTGGTCCGTGAGGCAGACACCCCGTCTACTTTAAGACTAATCTTAAAACTTTCCTTTTTGACAAAGCTTATAGTTAGAGTGGCTTATGCAACTATCTCTATAGTTATGCTGCTATAGGCTTAGGCTGCTGGAGGACATCAGGGTCTATTTTTTTCACTCTGCTGAGTTCTTCTACTGTTCTCCAATTTGCATTGTTTGTTGTTATTTCATCTTTTAACTTTGTGTTCTCTGTAATTTTTTTCTTCTTCATAGCAACCTGGCATTCTGTTAGCTGTGACATCATTTAGGCAAGACAGATCATTACCGTATAACTTAGATCAAGTGGGATCAATATGTGCTTCTGTGCTTTTTTGTGTCTACTCTGTGTTCTCTAATCCCCAGCCGGTCAAGGCAGATGGCCGTTCATACTGAGCTGGAGGTTTTTCCTTACCGTTAAAGGGGAGTTCCAGGAGAGGAACTGGTTACTGAGCCCGAATTCAGCCACAAACAGAGCTTCGTTTCAGAGTTTTTATTGAAGATTGTGAGTTGTGGAGATGGAAACCAGAAGTCTGTACGAGGTGGCGGTGGAGGGATGGTGACGATGGCTGCAGCTGAAGCGGGCGGAGCAAAGCTGGAGCCAGAGGACGTGAGGGAACACCGACAGGTAGGCGAGGGAAGAAGGCAGGCTGGCGGCTGACACAGAGGTAGCTGGAGGACTGCTGGCAGACACGAGGAAGGGTAGTGCAGCTGGCTTGAGGCGGAGGAAGGCGGTGAAGAGGACAATGAGGGACAAAGAACACTGGAGACGAGCGGCATGAAGCATGTGTGTGAGTGGAGAACTTGGTCCTCAGTATCATGATGAGACTGTTGATGCAATTCAATTCAATTCAATTTTATTTATATAGCGCCAAATCATGAAACATGTCATCTCAAGGCACTTTACAAAGTCAAGTTCAATCATATTATACAGATTGGGTCAGATTATACAGATTGGTCAAAAATGTCCTATATAAGGACATTTGGAATGTGCTTGCAGACTGAGCTGTAAACACTGGGGAGTTGGAAGTGCAATCCTCCCCATCTGTTCAGTGATGGCTATATATTTTGACCAAGATAGCTTCTTTCACCCCTCTTTCAAACCTTCTGTTCTCCCTGTCCAAAACCTGGACATCTTTGTCTTGAAAATTGTGCCCTTTGTTCTTGAAGTCCAAGTAGAACGCTGGATCTTGCCCTCCTGCAGGCCCTCCTTTCTGTGACCAGAGGGGGGTAGAGTAGCCAAACATTTAACTCAACTAAGAGCTGCGCTACTTCAACATATTTTTACTCAATTAAAGGTAAAAAGTAGTCAGTCAAGAAATTACTCAAGTAAGAGTAAAAAAGTATTCAGTAAGAAGGCTACTCAAGTACTGAGTAACTAATTGTGACATCTGATGATTTAATATTTAGAATTTATGTAATCTAAAAGACAAAAATACAAGGTTATGTGCAAATTCTGCTATTTTTGAGACAACAGAAACACTTTCAAGGATAACTTTGAAACACTAAATCAGTGTTTCAAGGTTAACCTTGAAAGCAATACTAACAGCAGTTAATGTATAGACTGTGTGTTAGAACAGTGCAAAGTACTTCCAATGACAATATCTACTGTTTGCTGTACGTTCATTTGACCTCTAAATGGCTGAAAGGCCTCAGCAGGTAGAAAATAATATTAAAATAACAAAGTTGGTGTACAAATAAGAAGTCTCAATCGAGGCTTTTGTCTCTCTGGTGCATTTTTTGGTTATAACAAGTATGTTCTTTATTAACAAAGTTAATAAAGCCAGAAAGTAGCCAGAACCTTTACTCAAGAGTAGAGATACTTGAGTAATACTATGACTCACATAGTAAAGGTAAAAGGTACAGTGCAGTAAAACTACTCCTAAAAGTACATTTTGATAAAAAAAGACTCAAGTAAATGTACCTTAGAAAATGTAACTGGTTACTACCCACCTCTGGCTGTGCCGTGCGTTCATGTAGCTGTTGTTTTGTTTCCAAGGTGTAGGAGTCTGAGCAGTCCTCGCTGCATCGAACCCAACGCCGCTCAGCTGTGGTTTGGGTGTTCTGTCTTTTGGATGAACCAGTTTTTGTTTGAGAGTATTGTTAGGTTTGAAATTTACTGGTATGTTGTGTTTGGAGAAAATCCTCCCGGGTTTCTCAGAAACTCCTGACACATATGAAATGACTATGTTTTTGTGTCTCTCTGTTTTCTCCTCTGTGTTCTACGCTCTGTGGTTTCTTCTGCCATGCGGATTTGACAATGGCCTATTTCGGGTAACCACAAGCTTGCAGTGATTTCCTGACATGCTTGTGTTCTTTTTGTTTCTCCTCTGTGGCAGAGGGAATGTTGTCAGCCCGACAACTCAGAGTTCTGATAACAGAGAGTTTGTGCTCCAGTGGGTGAATCAAAATGCAGGTATTGGTCTGTGTGTGGGCTTCCAGGAAATCTCAAAGCTGTTTGCTGCTGACCCTGATTACAGAGAATTTGCACAGACATCTTAAGGAAATGTAAATTAAAATAAAATATGTGTGGACTAGATAGGGATACAGATTTTGACAGTGTAAAGTGAAATAATAAACCTTATGATAGAACAGACTGAGATGGAAAATATGGTGATGGGGAGGAGGACTTCCTGCCTGCATAACTCTGTGCTCCAAAGAAAAAATGTCAACACAACATTATAACGATGCAAAAAGCTGGTCAGCACTTATACAATGGTTTTCAGTGCTTTGAAATCAGTAGAACATCTAAAATTTATTGTTGAGAAGTCTATAAATAATTTTCAACATGTCCTTCTAATAAAATGTGTATAGAATTCATATTTCAACTCTCAATATTATATTTTGAAACATACCTAGTTTGTGTCCTTCCTAATTCTTGATTGAGGGAAAATTTCTAGGTCTGTCAGAGTTATGAATCATTTTGGCCACTTTATTCAGAATCACTTCACTTAATTCAGTGTTTATTTTGTCATATTTGGGGTCTGTTTCATAAGATCCATTCATGCGGGTCTATCTAGAAACAAAAACGCATTTAACAAGAATAGAGCAGCCAGCCGTTTCCAGTGATGGGACTCAGGAAGCTGCAGTTTTGGTTGCAGCACACAGAATCTCTGAAGATGAGCGACACTCAGAGAAAATGTTATTTTCGTCAAACATGTGGAAACGTTTACTTGTTGAGAACATGGAATATTCAAAGTTAACGTTTATATGAATCAGGTTTAAACATGTTATTATCCTCTTTGGCAGTCTATGTATGTTGTAACAATCACACACTACGCCGCTCAGCTGTGGTTTGGGTGTTCTGTCTTTTAGATGAACCAGTTTTTGTCTGAGAGTATTGTTAGGTTTGAAATTTACTGGTATGTTGTGTTTGGAGAAAATCCTCCTGAGTTTCTCAGAAACTCCTGACACATATGGAATGACTATGTTTTTGTGTCTCCTTATTTTCTCCTCTGTGTTCTACGCTCTGTTGTTTCTTCTTCCAGCTTTGTTGGCTGATTTGACAATGGCCTATTTCGGGTAACCACAAGCTTGCAGTGATTTCCTGACATGCTTGTGTTCTTTTTGTTTCTCCTCTGTGGGCAGGGGGAATGTTGTCAGCCCGACAACTCAGAGTTCTGATAACAGAGAGTTTGTGCTCCAGTGGGTGAATCAAAATGCAGGTATTGGTCTGTGTGTGGGCTTCCAGGAAACCTCAAAGCTGTTTGCTGTTGCAATGACCCAGATAACTGAGAATTTGCACAGGCATCATAAGGAAATGTAAGGAAATGTAAGAAAATATGATATGTGTAAACCTTATGATAGAACAGAGTGAGATGGAAATGATAGTGATGGGGAGGAGGACTTCCTGCCTGCATAACTCTGTGCTCCAAAGAAAAATGTCAACACAACATTATAACGATGCAAAAAGCTGGTCAGCACTTATACAATGGTTTTCAGTGCTTTAAAATCAGTAGAACATATAAAATTGATTATTGAGAAGTCTATAAATCATTTTCAAATTGCCATTCTAATAAAATGTTCAAAGAATTGATATTTCAAATCTCATTGTTATATTTTGAAAGATACCTGATTCGTGTCCTTCCTACTTTTTGATAGAAGGAAAATCTCTAGATCTCTCAGAGTTATGTATAATTTTGTCCACTCTATTTAGAAATGTGAATTAAAATACTATATAAGTGGAGTAGGTAGGGATAAAGATTTTGACATGAAATAATAAACCTTATGATAGAACAGAGTGAGATGGAAATGATAGTGATCGGGCGAAGGACTTCCTGCCTGCATAACTCTCTGCCCCAAAGAAATACGTCAAAATAATAATAATAATAATAACTGAATTTCAGAAGATGAGCAACAATCAGAGCAAATGTTATTTTTGTCAAAAATGTGGAAACGTTTACTTGTTGAGAACGTGGAATATTGAGAGTTAATCTTTATATAAATCGAGTTTAGACAGACGTTATCATCCTCTTGTTAGTCTCGATATGTTGAAACAATCACACGAGAGAACAAGAAATGTTTAATTTTCAGTTTAAACCCATAGACTGAACAACAATGTGACATTTTTGTTTTAACAAAAGTTGCACACCACTACTTCCACGTCCAGGTGGTTTGGAATGAGACGAAGGCGATGACTGCATGTCTGCATCTCCGCTCTAGTCCAGCAGGGGGCGGTAAATTAACCAATCAGCTGCTTTGTCTCCGCCCAACGAGAGGAAAACAAAAAAAAAAAGGCTTCATCGGCTTGTGCCGACTCAGCTGGAAAACGGCGGCTTTGTCGCATCTCAGCGGAATATTTCAGCAACAATGTCTCCAGTTCAGCATCTGAGAGAGTTTATCAGAGAGCGACTGACTGCTGCTGCTGAAGAAATCTTCTCAGAGGTTGAGAAAACCATCGTCCGCTACGAGGAGGAGCTCGACGGTCTCCGCAGGATGATGGCCATCAACTGGAAAGCACAGCAAAAGCTGAGCGGAACCGGACCGGAGCTGCAGAGACAAAGTTCTGGTGGGTCTGGAAAACGATGCTGATGTTTTCACTGGAGACCGAGATCCGTCTGCGGCGATGGTTGCTGCAACTCCAGCTGCGGTTGCTCAACTAGACAGGAAGTTTTATCTCAGGGTTCTGGTGCTGCAGAGGTTGATAGTTCTGTAGCTCAGGGCGAGATGTTGCAGCAGAAACAGAAAAAAAAAAAAAAAAAAATGTCTGTTACCATGTCTGCAGAGCAGATGGAGATGTTTAATCAGCCCTACAGTAGGTATTAATGCAAACAATGCTCATGTAATAATATTAAGAAGAAGAAGAAATATATAAACATGTTTGTCAAAATGGGGACAGAATAGCTGATATTGGCGTGTAAGTATAGTGAAATGTGTGTCATACTATTATGTGTTTGGTGTGTGTTATAGAGAGCTCTAATTGTGATAGAATAGTCGACTAATAAAATATGCAATTAGCTGCAGCTCTGCAACTAACATTATTTATTTGTCGACTATTCTATTGAATATTATTTTCGATTAGTTGACTAACCACTATAGATTTTTTTATGATCTCCATTGACACTTGGGTCTCTTAAAAATAAGTAACTATCACAGTTATTTGTGAATGTCCCTTTCTTGTCTCTCGCACCACCTCCTTTATCTGAATTCTTTAAAATAGGGGTAAATATAGGAAAATCCATAAAATATGAATTTGAAATTCAATCGAACTTATTAATATTTTTTAACAAAGATATTTGTATCTGAGACAATAAACTTGTTACGAACTAGAATCAGGCAAACCCAGTATTCAAACCAAACAAGCGAGGTGAAGGCAAAAAACAGGATTTAATAATAAAACAGGGACAGGCGGGCTCAACAATCAAAAGGGCAGTCCAAAATAGGCAGAGGTACAGACAGGGCAAAAGCAAGCTCGGATAATCATGGGACAGAATCAAGTCGGTAAAACGGTAAATCAGTCAGACAGGGCAGGAAAAACAGATCAGGGAACAGGCTGGCTCAGAATCAAAAAGGCTCTCAGGTTAGCATCAACAGGTCAATCAAGAAAAGAATGCTGGAACTAAACTCACCGTGGGCTCGTTAATGATCTGGCGGAGAACTAAAGACTGAGGCAGAACTATATAGTGAAGTGCACAGGTGAAATGGAGTGAAAACTAATTACAGGGAAACAGCTGGAACTAATCAGAGGCAGGGAAGTGACTGACAGAACTGAACTGATAGGTTGGTGACTGCTGACAGGGGAGTGACAAGCTAATAGGGTAAAAACAGGGAGGTGAGCTGGCAGGTGAACAGAACTGAGCTAAAAGCTTACAGAACCCTAACAGATAGTATAAAACAAAGTACAAAATCAAACGACAACAAAACTCAAACTATTCCATAATTCAAAACTAAGACAGAACCTAAAATCATGACAAAACTAAATATCCAGATGTATATTTAAACAAAATCTTTTGACCATAAAACCTCAAACGTTTCTTTTGCCTTAAACATCCCTGTGTGTTTATATTGCAGCGTAAAACGGTCTGCATGTCAACGTGTTCTGCTAGCAGGCTTGCTCTCTTTTTTGAGGCTATGTTTGCAGCTGTTGAAAAGAGTCTTTCTGAAGGAGCAGAAATACACAAGACTGATTTAGAAAGCACGGTAAGTGTTGAATATTTTTGCCTCGTTTTGTTTCCACCAAGGCAGAGTATTTTCTGTCTTGAAGACATGATACGCTGCAAAGTGCATCAGCACTTCTTTAGTTGTTTCATTTTGCTTATCACTGTCTACTGTCTGATCCAGGCAAGGTGCAGAGACCTGAAAGAGACATTTTCACAATTTCCTCAGGTCACTCACCTGAGTAAATCAGTGTGTCACTTTTTTCAGTGACACACTGATTTACTCTGTTGGGGCTGATCTCAAGTAACCGAAGCTCAGGGCGTTATTCACAACAATGAATCTGTCCTGCATTTAAGGATGTAACCATCATCTCAGAAGTGAGGGGGGCATCTTTTACAGCGGTCTTGTAGGAGCCACTTATAGTTTCTGGTGTGTGGGTTTGGTTTATTTGGTTTGGGTGGTTTTGTTTACATGCAGGTTGACACACTGACTTTTATTTTGCTCTACTACTGGTGGCGGTGTAATCTATATTGGCGAGAGGTGAGAATAGAAAGGGTTTTGGAACAGAATAGCTACTACTTAAGTTCTGCCATATCCTCACTCTCCATAATCAGCTGTCCATCTTACTTGTTGTTTTTGTTGTTGTTGTGCCATTACGCCCTGTTTTAAGTTGTTAATGTTTAATAAATAACCCTCTGTCTATTGGGTATTGTCTGGTGACTATCAGTCCAAACAGCTGATTTCAGGACAATAGTTGAAAAGGTGGTACGAGCACTGGCGTTTTGTTAACAGCAAACTCTGCATACACATAGAATAAATAAGTGACAACTTCTCTTCGGGAATTTATTAACAGAAATAAATTGAACATCCAGAGAACATCACTATGTAATGCTGTTTATCTGAATTAACACTATATTTCAATAAAGAAATCCTCTTTACGAGGCTAGTGAAACTTGATCAAAACTACTAAGCAAAATTAAGATAAAAAGAAGCTGTGGAACTATGTACATACAAAAGAAACAAAAGAGAAATTAAAATGGTTGATCATTATTATCATCAGAATGATTCAGTGAATCCTGGGGTCCGTTCTTCGTACGTTGCTTAAATGGATGTTCAGCATGGACAAAGAACGCCCACAGTTTTTCTCCCAAGCAGAACAAGAGCTTTTAATGGAAGGTTATGATGAATTTGAGTCATTAATTAAAACACCTCAAAATCTGTTAAAGCCAGGAGAGAGGGCTGGCAAAAAGCAGCAGACAAATTAATGTGTAAATACTGTCCATGGTAGATGTTTCTATCACTTTCTACAGTATGAATTTTAGCATTTTAATAATTTCATATTAACTTTGTTCATTTATATCAGAGCCTCCACAGGACCCACTAGAACATGGGGACAAGTAAAAGTGAAATACAAGAATATTCTACAAAATGGTAGCCTTTAATTATTACACTTTATTTTAAAAAGGCACTTGTTATGTCAAGAGATCCAAATTTCAGTGTCCAAGTCATCCACAGTTTACACGGTAAAACTGTATTGCTCCGTGTCTGAATAATCCATTCATAGTTTTTTCTAATACAATATACGGCTCGACAGGAAGCAAGCCTTTCAAAGTAAAACTCAACTTCACAATAAAATGGCCCGAACAAATCTTCTTACTGAATATGATAAAAAATAAAAAGCAAACTATCATACAAATAACTTAAATATTTTAGATTTATGGCTCCAACATCACTTTTTCCTCTTTAAAAGCCACTATTAAATGATGTGTTTGTCTGTTTATAACAGCCACCAAGAAAAATCTCTCTATAATTACACTGTCACGCTGCGCTAAAGGATCCTGTCTATTGCGCAATACGTGATTAATTCGAAAAACTCTGCAAATTATTCTTGCACCTTCCGCAACAGGTTGCAGTCGTAAAAATGGACATGGCTACGACAGACTTCCCTATCTCCTCCGCTTATAAAGCCGTGATCTAATCTTGTTTACATGAAATAAGCCTGCTCTCGAGCAGGCTTAAACTGGCGCACATGTTGCTATGACAACAAGGGCAGGAAGTCTTTCGAAGAACCAAACGATCCAAGATCATGCCAAATCGTCAACAATGAAATCCTGCTAACTGAGTTAGCGACGTACGAAGAACGGACCCCTGGTTCACTGCAGATCTAAGCAAATTATTGTAATCATTTGCTAACAGGAATCTTAAGTAAATGGCACAAATTCCATCTGCAAACATATTACATGATACGAAAGGGTGAGTGACAAAGTAACGGTAATAAACCGCATAATTAAATTTATTGATATATTGAAAGTGACACAATACTACAATCCACATTTTAGTCAAATGTAACAGATGTGCAAAATTTAATCAAGACCAAGGAAAAGCGGCATGACATATGCCTGCTTCCTTTGAGAACGTAAATAATGCACAAGTCAAATAATATGTGAAAATAAACATTTAACAAATAAATCAACCAAGATCCATCCCCTGCTCTGTCACTGTCTGCAGGTTCGCCCCGACTGTCAGTGCTGCAGACTGGTCTCTGCCCCCTGACTCATTGCCCTCTCCCCAGCCTACCTAATACAGATTAAAAATATTTTAGAGTGTGAAGGACAGTTACTCTGAAATATCTGAAAACCCTGTCCTGAGGTGTTAGCCTAGTGGTTAGAGCAGTGCGCTTACGCTCTGAGAAGGATGCAGGTACCCGGTTTGATCCCCACTGCTTGCACTCTGGGTCCCTGAGCAAGACCCTTAACCCCAGATTGCTCCCCAGGCATTGCACAGTGGCAGCCCACTGCTCCCCAAGGGTGATGGGTTAAGATGCAGAAGTGAATTTCTCCATTGTGAGATCAATAAAGTTAAAATTATTATTATTATGATAACTGCCTGGTTCCTCTTTGTAGATAGATACATTGTACTCAGCAAGTAATAACCTCTCCTTACCTGTGAAGATCCAGGTATCCATTTCTTCTCGCTTCTGCTCTCCCTACTTCTGTTTTTTCTTTTGTGTCAATAAAGATGATTTTTTTTTTAAATATGCGGAAAGTTACAGTGAACACACAGAACGTTCTACACATACATTAAACATGCCTATGTTTATTCTTATTCTGTCAAGGGATGTAACACAAAGGTAACAAAAGTAATTTGTTGACTAGCTTAACATGATATACTGACATGTATTACTGAATAATCATTTAACTAACATCATACTGAATTTACACAGTTGATTTGGGGAAGTTTTCTGCCTTTTGCTCTGGCTGGTTTGCTGAATATCCTTACACACACTCACACACACACACACACATAAACACACAGAGAGAAGCGCTGCTCAGCTGCTGCACGTCTCCAGCTCTGTGATCCACAGCAGAGTTATGGTGCGTTTAAAGATGGCTCGGAAAAACACGTTGCAACGTGTAAATTGCGGATTAAGTAAATTGCAGCTGAAAAGTGGGGGGACAAAGGGCACAGATTTGAAAAGTGGAATGGACATGTCCCACCCGCCCATTTCTGTAGTGTCAAAAATTTCAGCTTCCTAAACCTTGAATCGAGTGCAGTTGCAATAACTTCTTTATTTGGGTTATCTTGGCCAGTCGCAATCTCTTTGGACCAGCGTTCAGAGATCTCCTTTGAAGCAGCGGCCTGGTAGGCCTGAACAGAAGCTGTTTCATACACAGTATTTGTAAAGCTCCTTTACTAGAGGAGGCAGGGCAGAAGCTGTTCCATTGCTTGTGATAGTCAGGTGGCACATTCAAAGAGCTCAAGAACTTTTTCCAGTTCCTCTAGGAGTGTCCACTGGTCCCCTTTGAGATAGAGGTAATGTTTCCCTCTGAGTGTAACTACAGGGTCTGATAGAGTGGCAGTCTTTGTTCTAAAATACAAGTAAAGTAAAAGTAGGTGCTATTCCATCGAGTGGAAACATCTTGCACAAGTTTATGTTGTGGGGCTCCTATCTAACTATGCTTAGTTTTGGACCGTTCCAACTTCTTTACTTATCTGTGGTTGTTTTGATTTCCCACTGACTGTAAACTGTGGACTGCACAGCAGACAGATGCCCAACTATGTTTTTATTAGATATTAGCTGTAAGCACATTGTCATGGACGGCTGCCACCTTCTTGCTTGGAGGGATCTCAGATCTTTCCACAGTCTCTTCAATCCATGCGGCAATGTTGGGTCTACTGTTGTATTCATCAAGTGCCTTGTTTTTAATGCAGATGGTAGCAATCTGTCAGCTGTCACTTGTGAAGTGACAAGTGATGCCAAGGTATGCCTGAGTGGCACCACTGGTCCAGGTGTCAACTGTTAGAGCCGTGTTCTGTTTTTCTTCAGTGAATCTTTAAAGCTGCTTCATACTCTGTTTTCCATGAGTTTGTAAAATGATTTCTAGAGGTTAAGGCGTGATTTTGATGGAATGTGTTGATCATTCCCTGAAACACTTCATCCTCTACCATAGATACAGCTCTCATGTCCATAAAAAGCCTATTGATAATTCTCTCTATGAATACTTGAGCCATTTTTGGGTTGCAAGGGCCTACCCACTCACCTTTGCATTGCTGTACCACAAAAATAAAACAGAGAACTCAATTAATTATCATGATTTGAAGGCTGTAGATAATAACCTTTAAAGGAGCAAAGAGCAACATTTCACCACTAGGTGGTGCTTGAGCACTGTCTGTAGACCAGAATAAGATGTGTGACAAGCCGTGCCTCTTTCTAGCTTCACTCCAGCTGCCACCCGCACCCTCCTTCCCCTTCTCAGGTGCAGGCTTCTTAATTATTTTATTTATTTATTTTTTATTTTTTTTTGGGGGGGCAGGAGGGAGAGGCTGTCTCAGACAGTATCAAACCAGAACTAATTAGGAAAACAACCAACTTCCCCATCACAGGTATCCTTGACCATAAAGTCACATTTATAGCACAAAAAAGAGGAAAACATAATTTAACATTTTTAATAAATTGGTCTTTGCTTAAATTGCGGTGAACCAACATGTGCACAGTTCCACGCAGTCAAGTTTAGTTTTCATAAGCCCTCAAAGAAGATGGGGCAAAAAAAAAAAAGTTTGCAGGTCTGTTTAGATATTTTTCTTCATTTATAATCCTGGTTTCCTACCTTTCCCCCTCTGTTCCTAATATTCATTGTGTGATCAAAACTAAATTTCTTTGATCAAAATAAATACAAAAAATAACACAATATTTTATCAATATAGATATATGTGATCAAAACTATTTTTCTGCAATATATATGTACAGAAAACACTCAATCTAATTCTATTAATCATTTTTATATTAATTTCTGTATATGCTCTATAAGTAAATTTACAATATGCTTATGTTAAACTTTTATTTAATCTTTTCAAATTATAGCATAAATCCTCTTTCATGCTTATATTTCAGACATACCAATACAACGAGTTCTACTGTTTCATCCCCGCACAGTGGTCACAACTTCCTGCATCGTGTTTTAAAAAGTATCATGACGAATAGTTGTAATCAGGTCCGTATACTCAAATCTTTCCTCTGTTTCCTGCCTTTTTAATCCTATAAAACCATTTTTCTGTTCTTCCACATCTCCTTTCCTGCAATTTTTTCTTCAGTTTTGATACTTTGATTATTCTCAACATTTTTGCTCTGTAAATTTCTTCCTGTAGTTGGTTGGATTGCAACCATTTATGCTATACAGTGCCGGATACTGTACAGGAGTGACCTGGTAGGGCTGGACGATAATTCAATAACAATATATATCAATCGATAGACATATATGGATGATAGACAAAAAGGGTTAATACAAAGTTAATAGAATAATATTTTTCCTTCCTTTTTTTTGTATTCCAGCCATGTAGGTTAATATTACAGTCATTACATCCTCCCAACCAATCACAACACAGACCCAGGAATGATCCGCCCCCTTCAAATAGTTCACATTATTTTTTAAAACACTTGCAGTTTTGATAAAAAGTTGGTTGAATAAAGGGTTAAATCTGAATTCAGTGTTTGTGTGTTCTGTATCTAAAAATAGGTTGCTAAGCAACAACATATAATGGCCAGGGCTGCACTTAAAATATATGTTTTGAACTAGTTGATAATTATCGATATGGATCAACATGATTTCTATTTTTTCAATATGCTTTTTTTCTATATCGTCCAGCCCTATGACCTGGTATTGTGACATGTCAATCACCTAGGGCAGGGGTCGGAAACCTGCGGCTCTTTAAACCCTCTGATGCAGCTCAGCTTTTTAAAATGTTATTTTTATGAAAAAACTTGTTTGTGTTAGTAAAACCTTTGTATCTGTAGTATGTATAGATATAACATAACAAACTGTAGTAGATTTTTATTTATTTATCTGTTTTGTTTTTATCAGGCCCCAGAACTCCCCCCACCCGAACACAAAAATTGTTTTGCCATTAGGACAAGTTTTGAATGCAGCTTTTGAAGCTCATTAAAGCTGCTAAAGTAAAATATCAGTATGTCTGATTTTCAAATGCCTGGGAAAGAGAAGAAGAGAAGATGAAATCAGCTGCTTAAGGGATTTTAAGAGTCAATGGTTTTTAAATCTAAGGATGAGACTGTAACAAGTGCAGTGGGAAGGTAAACAAAGGTGAATGATGCCCTTCCAGATACAGGTAGAAGGAATGCAGCCATTAATCTTTGTCAGTGCAGCTTAGCCTCCACTAGCCAGTGTAAAAGACACGGCACATTCTTTTTAAGAGGAACAGCTGAGATTGCAGCTCCAACAGAGCAGACAACAGAGAAACTAGAAGTTCGACCACTGGTCCAGTCAGAGCAGAGCATGTGAGGAAGACGAGACAGAGAGAGCCGTCCCCATCATGTCATTTATGAGTAATGATGTTCATTAGTACAGCCTAATGCGCTACAAAGGCTGCAGTTCCTGACCATGAAAAAACAAACAAGGGAATTATGCTGGCATGACTGGAGAACGTACTGCGGCACTGTTTGGGATAGCCATGCAAAAACAAGCTTGTTATGTAACCTGGTTTTGTGTGTTTGAGGCTTTCTGAACTTATTCTAAAGCTTTTAAAACTCCTTTACCTAGGGTTGTCAATTGGTGTGGACGACACTTTATACATTCCTACCCTCCTTTTAAATGAAAAGCTACAATCTGATTTTAGGTTAACCGTGTGATGCCTACAGTCCAGGATCTCCAGAAGCAACCAAGCTGACCCTTGAGATATTCATTAGTATAATAATGATATATATTGATAATCTCTTCCTTTGTCCCCACAGACCTCCTAAAGCCACATGTCTCCATGGAGGAAGAATGTTCTGGCATTCAACAGCTCTGTAACCAGAGGGGGAGGTCCAGTCTTGACCAAGAGGAAGTAGAACCAAAGTGGACTAAAGAAGAAGAGACGGAACCAGATCCTCCACAGATAGAAGAGCAGGGGGAACCAGGACCTCCACTGATTAAAGAAGAGGATCCAGAACATCCTGTGACTGAAGAACAGATGAAACCAGGACCTCCATGGATAAAAGAGGAAGAAGAGTACCCAAAGCTTCCATTGACTGAAGAAGAAAACATGTGGCCTGAATCTTCATGGGCTAAACAGGAGCAGAGGGAACCAGAACCATTGATTGAAGATCAGGGGGAACCAGGACCTCCTCAGGTTAAAGAGGAAGAAGAGGACTCAGAACCACTTATTGAGGAAGAAAAGGAAGAACCAGATTATTCAAGGGTTAAACATGAACAACAGGTACCAGAAAATGTATCGACTAGGGAGGACCACAAGGACGTATGCAGCAGTCAGGAGGGAGAGCAGGTTTTCCAGAAGCAGTTTGTTGCTCTACTCGCGACTTCTACTCTTCAGCAACGTCAAGGAGAACCAAAAACTGAACAGCTTTCCTTTCATATCTCTCCTGTAGTTAGGACCAGAGATCAGGAAGAAAATAGCTCCACTGGATCAGAGCATCAGTCTCATACTGATGAAAAGAACCTTTCTTTAAAATGTGACATTTGTGGTAGGTTTTGGAAGAATAACTCTAAATTGAAACAGCATTACCGAACCCACACAGGTGAAAGGCCTTTTTCTTGCCAGATATGTGGAAAACGTTTCGCTCAGAATGGTACTTTAAATGTTCACCAGAGAACTCACACAGGAGAGAAACTTTTTCCCTGTCAGACATGTGGAAAACGTTTTTCTGAAAAGGGTACTTTAAATGTTCACAAGAGAACCCACACAGGTGAGAGACGTTTTTCTTGTCAGACATGTGGAAAACGTTTCTCTCAAATTGGTAGTTTAAATGTTCACAAGAAAATCCACACAGGTGAGAGACCGTTTTCTTGCCAAACATGCGGCAAAAGTTTCTCTCGTATTGCTCATTTAGATGGTCACTTGAGAACCCACACAGGTGAGAGACCATTTCCTTGCCAGATATGTGGAAAATGTTTCTCTGAAAAGAGTAGTTTAAAGGTTCACAAGAGAATCCACACAGGTGAGAGGCCTTTTTCTTGTCAAACATGTGGGAAAAGTTTTGTTCAAATAGGCGATTTAACTGTTCACAGGAGAACCCACACAGGGGAGAAACCTTATTCATGTGGGATATGTGGAAAGGGTTACACGCGAGGTTGCAGATTGAATATCCACATTCAGCAAAAACACAAAAGTGATAAGTAGTCTCTTATGGGTGTCACACAGATTTGTACGTATAAATCTTTAAATGCTTCCTGGTAAATTTCCACCTTTTGGATAGGAGTCCAGCCTTGTGATCCCTGGCTTGTAGATCTAGTCAATGTGTTAGACGTAAACAATGTTTCATGTTCTGAGTGTGTGTGTGTGTGTGTGTGTGTGTGTGTGTGTGTGTGTGTGTGTGTGTTTAGGTGTGTGTGTGTGTGTGTGTGTTTGTGTGTTATTGACAACCCTGTAATGGGGCTATTCCTTGTTAACCTGACCCTAGCCAGCTGAATTTCGCTCCGCCTAGCTCCACTCACATTCACCTGGGACCTCTCACATAGAGAGTGATTTCTCCAACCAATTTTATTGTCTGGCCAATCAGGACGCAGGGCTGGAGTTTCATAGATGTGACGTAGTGGAGAAGCGACCGTGAGACTGTTTTGATTTTGACTAGGGGTCGGCAACCTTAACCACTGAAAGAGCCATTTGGACCCATTTCAGACAGTAAAGAAAACACTGGGAGCCACAAAATCCTTTTGAAATTTTAAATGAAATAACGCTGCACATACGGGCTTTTTTGCAACAAAATGGACCCGAACCAGAACCAATGCACCTCTGCGCTTGTACTTCTACTGTTGTTTTATGGAAATCATCAACTCTGCTAATGTCAGAGTTTTTATTTTGAATAAAGCTCGGATTATTTTATTTTCAGCCCATATAAATGGTTCATCCGGAATACTTTCTTTCCTTTTAATCCGAACACATTTTAATCACACCTGCGAAAGTGAACGAGCTCCTGTCAATAACCAGCTAACAGCTGCATTATCGACTTCAGCCGCGCAGGACTCCGCTCACAGCCTCGAGCCAAGCGCTGTTCGTTTTCCTCACATTGAAAATGAACAAATGTCAGAGATAGTAACGACTCTTACCCTGCTGTTTAGCTGTCTTCACCCTCATCAATGACTCCATGGTCACCGTGTTTGTCATTTGAAGAATTTCCTAAAAAAAAAAAGCAGCATTTGAAAATGCCGCCTCAACTCCGCCTCCCTGTGTTGATGTCACTGCAGCCAGTGAGCTACCAGTTCTTCTTCTTCTTGAGTTTGACGGTGAGCAAGAATCTTTTCAGTGTGCATTACCACCACCAACAGGTGAGGAGGAGTGTTCGTCAGCCAGCATTGACTACTGCCTGTGGCTCCGCGACATAATTATTTCCAACACCTGAGCTGCATCAGAGCGATCAAAGAGCCGCATGCGGCTCCGGAGCCGCAGGTTGCCGACCCCTGATTTAGACAATGGCGGCTCGACGAGGAAGCAAGCGTTAACATTGATGCTGCTATTTCTTCTGTGTTGTCCAATCTACCTAATATTGTTTCATTAAAAGAACATCAGAGAACGGCTCTAAAGGCGTTTGTTGGTGGCAACGATGTTTTTGCCCTTCTCCCGACCGGATTTGGCAAGTTTTGTTTTCCGTGGCGGACGCGGCGCCTGTGGCGGAGCGGTTAGCGCGAACCATGTTAGGAGGCCTTTAGTCCTCAACGCGGTCGGCCCGGGATCGACTCCAACCCGCGGCGCTTTGCCGCCTGTCTTTCCCCCTCTTCCTGTCAGCTCACTGTCAATAAAACGTGTGCCACTAGAGCCACAAACACATTTAAAAAAAAAAAAAAGTTTAGTTTGTTCCTGCGTCGCTCTCATAAGCGTCACGGGTTAGCTTCGGTGTGAGTGGTTGAAATAGCACGTTGATAAAGATGACAGACAAGTGGTTTATCCAATCATATGCAAGGATTTTTGATAAGGCCCAGCCTTCAAAAAAGGCAATTCCTATGGATCAGTACCAGATGGGTGTGAGCTAGGTGGAGCCAAATACATCTGGCTAGAGTCAGGTTAATTCCTTGTACCCGCAGACTACCTTTTTTTTTTTTCATCTGTTATGAATTTCTTTTTTATCTTACTTAAAACATTCCCTGTGCTGTAGATATTGAAGTTTTCCTATATATATATATATATATATATATATATATATATATATATATATATATATATATATATATATATACATATATATATTATGTATAATCTGACCCAATCTGTATAATATGATTGAACTTGACTTTGTAAAGTGCCTTGAGATGACATGTTTCATGATTTGGCGCTATATAAATAAAATTGAATTGAATTGAATTGAATTGAATATATATATATATATATATATATATATATATATATATATATATATGTATGTGTGTGTGTGTGTGTATGAAAAATCAGTGTCTGGTAGTTATTCTAAAGTAATCATGTGTTGTAAAGCAACAGCTCTGGCCAGATGCAGATTTGTAAAAAGTTTAATGTAATAAAATTATTTAAACTTTTCTTGCTTATGCTTCCAGTGTAACTTAAGGAATAATGGTAGGAAATAACTGAGTAACTCTTAGTTAAAGGTGAAGCTCACTTTTCTGCACAATTTTCCCATTTGTCATTGAGCTGATTTTATTAAATGACAAGTTATAAGGAAACATGTCTATTTGAATCCTGTAGGGCCCTCCAAAATTATAAGTAATTCATGAAAGGAAAATAAATATCGATTGATGGAAGACAATGCTTATATGTTTATATAAGTTTCTTTCATTTATGACACATTAAAACATTTTTGTTTGAAAAATATATTTGGGATATCATTTCGATGCTATATAAAAATATCAACAGCTGTTTTTCCCTCCATGTAGGTACTTGCCCAAGATTCATTTTAGGAAGTTAAATATAGAGAAGGCACAAGAGATATTTTAAATATGTCAGCTTTTAATAAAATAAACTGAAATGACATTATTTTAGGACTAGTACATGTATTACACCAAAAATGTAAAGCGAAGTTCAGTTCATTTATTTATATATTATATCTATATAGCTGCAATTCACAACATATGTCATCTCAAGGCACTTTACAATGTCAAATTCATTCAAATCACATGGACAGATTGGTCAGAAAGTTTCCTCTCTAAGGAAACCCAGCAGGTTGCATCAAGTCTCTCCAAGCAGCATTCACTCCTCCTGAAAGAGCGTAGAGCCACAGTGGACAGTCGTCTGCATTGTTGACGGCTTTGCAGCAATCCCTCATACTGAGCATGCATAAAGCGACAGTAGAGAGGAAAACCTCCAGCAGAACCAGCCTCACAAGTTGTAGTACCTGATAAGAAAATATAGTTATAAATTATATAAATAAAAAAACAGCAGGTTTTTAGACCAAGGGCTCCCAACAAGATGTCTGCACACAGACTTACCAGCTAGTATTCTTTGAGTATCACATTTATGTGCCATCACGCACTGTTTATGGTTCTTCAATGTTTGATAAATAACACTCTGTCTGTTAGGTATTGTCCAGTGAATATCAGCCTGAACAGCTGATTTTAGGACAATAGTTTAAAGGGTGATTCAAGCACTGGCGTTCTTTTAACAGCTAATTCTGCACACATAGGGAATAAATGAGTTCGTTCCAACCCAAACTCCAGTCAGATACCCCACAGAGGAAGATGAGAGTGTTCTGCTCCAACTTAGCAGCAGGCAAAAGAGAACGACTATGGCGTGGCCAGGGGGCTTTATACAGTGCCCTTCCTGCTGTGAGAACAGTCACTTGGTAGAGGTGACTGCAACAGTCCAATACATTTATTATGGCCTTAGATCAGCCTTAGAGTCTGACTTAACGTTATTTTCCTATCGGCTGATTTCACAACAACATGGATCAAAAGAGGACACTTGCAAAGTAGCAGCCCTGCAGCCAACCCTTTGACAAGTAATTAGGAACACTTTCTATCTGGCAATTTAGTGGAGAGTGATACAGGTTGAGATGTGTTACACAGCTCTCTAGTTTTGTGACATTTTTTCAATATTGTTGTACTAAGAATTGCAAACTTTGCCTAAATTGAGCACCACAGGAGGCATGATGATCGGTATACTAAACAACACGAGAAACTAATGCACCTTAAAACGAAATAATCACCCATGAACATACATGTGGAGGAGTCCACACCATCAAATAGTGAAGAAGAGAAGCCTGTGTACCATTTGTTGGACAGAACTTGCTATGATTCTACAGCTCATATCTTGCACCAGCATTCACAAAGACAGTTTACAGATTACCAGGAGTACACCAGGCACGGTTCAACAGCAATTTTCTGTAGTGGTGCTATTGCCAGTCAAATTCTGCGTGTCTTCCAACATATGAATGTTGCAGTCTTCTCAGGACATATTTCAGATCATCAGAAACTTTATGCTTTCCCTGCAGTTCTTAGAGTTTACAAAAACATGTCATTATAGTCTAAGCTGTAATAATTTCAAATATTTCTTTCATTCCAATATGGGGTACCATTTGTGAAGTTACACATTCAAAAGCAATATTTTGGGTTATTTAGCCTGTCTTAAAGCCGCAGTGTGTAAGATTTACACATTGGCGCACCATCTAGTGGAACACTAAATAAATTTCGAACGACCTTCCCGTTAAGCACGTAATAACTACTTCAGAAGCTATGGAGAGTCATAAATGTCACAATGTCAATATGTCCTCCATGTACTACTATTAGCTACTAGCTAGTAGCTATTAGCAGTATCTAATAGCTACGGACATTGTGTGAAATGGTTTTTGGCACTGTTGCCAAGTCTGCTGTTTTTTATTTCTAAAGTTGCTTGTAAATTCCGCAAGTCGCATTTTTGGGGCTTTTTTCTGAAAGTGTAGTCGCTTATTTGGGCTCTAAAATTAGCGACTATAAATACGAGTAAAGAGACCCGCTTGCTCTGCAAACCTAAGTAGTCCCTGTGTGAAAATCACCTTATTCACATGTTTCTATGAAGGTCTTTTTTTCGGGGGGGCACACTTTCATTTTTTTATTACAGTATATATCACAGGTGTCAAACTCAAGGCCCGTGGGCCAAATCTGGCCCTTCAAGGTAAATTATCTGGCCCTCGAGAGCCAAAATAAAAAGGCATATATCCTTTTATAGTGTATAAAGTGGCTGAAACTGTGCCTCCTGTAAGTGTAACTCACCCCAATATCAACTTAATTGCAGATAAACTATATAAACTGGGCCTAAGAGTGCTACTTTTATGTTACTGTGCATTTTTTATACTACTACTGTGTGAACTGGAATGACATTATGAAATGAAAAGTATTGTCTCTACACATGCAAGCGGCCCTTTTAATGACTTCATGATGCCAAAGTGGCCCCATATAGAAATTAGTTTGACACCTCTGGTATATATATATATATATATATATATATATATATATATATATATATATATATATATATATATATATATATATATACCTCAGGCTGGACTACTGTAACAAACAAACAAATGGCAATAGTGTAGTCAGTTTTGCCAAATTAGGCAGGCTTCCAACCAATTAGGCTTTTGAACACATTGAGCTGGAACAAAAATAGATTATGGGCAAGTTGTAAAAAATTTGGGAAGCTTTTCACAAAACTTGTTGGGCTTTTATAAAGAATTACTAACAAAATATATCAAAATAGTCGTTAAAAAATGTGCTGTGATGAGAGGAGGGGGCTCTGTGTAACCAGATGTGTCCCCCAGCAGTCTAAGCCTATAGCAGCATATCTATAAAATGTCTAACAGCCAAGCCGTACGCTTATGTGACAATCGTGATATATTTTCTAATTACCCCACCCACATTTTCAAGAGCCATCCAAAAACATTTGGTGAAATTGGAAGCATGGTGATATTGCTGGAGATGGATATCACTCTCTTTTGCAACAAGTAAAAACAAGGGTGGAGTACAACAATAGAAATAATATTTCTCTTGCTCAACGCCGCAGAGAAAAAAAACACATACAGAAATAGCAGGAGAAGGCCAGACTGGCAAGAGGTCCTGTTGACCGATATGGGTAAGTGGCAATACATATAGAATATGTCAACATTTGATTGAAAGCGTTGTATCTGACCATGACTAACCCATGAAACAGGACAAACATATTGACACTTTGACATGGACCCTTTTCCCAGCAAGACTCCTATGATGTAGTAAACACAGGTGTGTTAAACAAGTGTAATTATGGCCATGTTGTATTTAGGATTTAGCTGTGCCAGAGTGCTGGTACTGTGCATAGTGGCTCTATTGACCTTAAATAATTTGGTAAAATACACCTGTGTTTACAACACTGTCACTGCAACAAGACTTCTGTGGGATAGGTCCATTTACAATCCCCACAGGGAATAAAAATGCTGACCCTTTAGTCATGAGACGCATGCTCCACCTAATAATTATAACCTCTCCCAATAGCATTGTTACCCTGTGATACCCACTCCTAGGTGTGTGAGGTGGGGACCAGCAGATTTGCCAGAGGGGGAGACTGAAACAACGTTGGAGAATATGAAGAGGGATTTGCTGAACTCAGGCATACCATCTTCTGTCTTTTTTGAGTAATTTTGTCTAATGCAAATTTGGATGACTTTAGTAATTGGTCAAGATCTGAACACTGTGTGTGAAGGGGGAGGGGTGGCTACTAGACCAAATTGTTACTTGGGTACTAACAATTCATTTGTATGTCTGTGTACAGAGAGCAAGGAATGAGTGGTGCAGAGAGAGTAGAACCAATGATGAAAAAGACATACGTCATCCTGTGGAAATACCTTAACAAAGTGCCTGTCCCAGCGATGTCAGAGATCAAACAGGAGTGGCTTTTTATTTTCTCTCAGAAATGCCTATTTTCAAGCTTCAGCCTCCTGATGGACATTGATGTCCTTCACAAGCTACAGGAGGCAATTAGTGAACAAGGACAGACCATCCTGGATTACTGTGCAACAATGGACAACCCCAAGATCCGTGATGTTCTAACCTGCTATGATCCAGACCCTGACAAGGCTGTCTGGATCCTGCTGCGCTAAATGTTGTACTTCAAAGAGCCCAAGGAGAGTTTGATGCTTCAAGTTGATGTAAGACTTTTTTTTCTTCAAATATTTAAAATGCAAAATTAGTGATTACATTAAACGGCATTTATTACTTTGTATGATTTACAGTCTCTGATCAATGGACGATATTTATCCTTTGACGTTAAATCCATGCTATTGTGTTTTACTATGTTACAGCCATGTGCCACTGGTACCAGGAGTTAAATCAGGTAACTGTCAAAAAATTGTATTCTCTGCTACTTCTCACTTCTGCCTTTGATTTGTTCATGGTTCCCCCATTTTCACTAAATCAGACCTCTCCGTAACGCCAATCAGTAAGTCCACATCAGAGAGGGGGACGAGTGGAAAACTGCTTTCAAAACACCCATAGATCACTAAGAATACTTAGTCATGCCCTTCTGTCTCACCAATGAGGATGTTTTCTGGGCACTGCTCAGCGATGCTCCATCATTTCATCCATAACTTTGTCTTTTGTTATCTAGATGACATACTTATCTACTCTCTTAGTCTAAATGAGCTCCAGCAGCATGTCAGATTTGTTTTAGAAAAGGTGGTTGGAGAGTTAGTTGTTTGTGAAGGCCGAGAAGTGTGAGTTTCGTGTTCCTTCAACCACCTTTCTGGGCTACATCTTTGATGGTGGGTGGGTGAAGAGGGACCCCAGTAAGATGTAGGCGGTTATGGACTAGCCAGTCCCATGTCCCTCCCACAGTTCCTGTGATTCACAAACCTTTATCAACGATTCATCAAGTAGTTCAGTCTCATCAGCCAACCACTGGTGGCTCTCACCTCAACCAAGATCACCTTCACTTCGACCCCTTCTGCTGAGACAGCATTTTAGAGCCTCAAAGATCTCTTTGCTTCTGCGCTCATCCTGATTCATCCAGATCATATTGCACTGGATTTCATCACTGGATTATTCCTTCTCAGAGTAAAACAGGAATTTACCCATCATGACAGATTCTCCAAGGTTTATTCGTTTTTCCAAACATCCATCCTCCCATCTGACCACCCAACTATTATTTCATTATGTCTTCTGGTTTCCATTCTCAGACCAATGGCCAATGTGAGCAGATGAACCAGGCGCTTGAGAACACCCCCTTCACTGCCTTTGCGATAATAGACCAACTTTCTGGAGTAAACATCTTGGGTTACATACGCCCACAACAGCCACATCTCTGCCACTACAGGTAACTGCTCTTTGAAGCATTTCCTGGTTATTATCAGTCATCTCTACTATCATGTAGATTCACCACAACCACCCTACCAAAGCCTGCAAGAGAATATGGAACCAAACCAAGACAGCATTAAGTTGCACTTCATTTGTGATTAAGAAGTATGCAAACAGGAAAAAGGACTTCTTCTCCCACTTGCCAAGCTGGCCAGGAGGTGTGTCCTTCATCTAGGAACTTTCTCCTCAAGGTCTACTCCAGGAACTTTACCCTCAAGGCCTACTCCAGGAAGGTGACATCCTGGTTGTTGGGCCCGTTTCATATTGACTCACTCTCTGGTTTCCTCAAACTACCAGACCATCTACAAGTCCATCTCTGTCACCTGAAAGTTCAGATTCTCCCAAGTCTTCCTGACATTACAGCCGATCTTAAGTTCCTCAGATTCTGCTGACATTCTGCAGTGCATTCGTCTTGTCCACCCTCCATCATTGAATGTCATGTGAGATCTGGAACCACACCTCAGCTTGTGACCGGTTCTCGAATGAATCTATGATGAGATATGCTGCTTATTACATAAAATCACACAGGTGGTCAGAGGCTACATCTATTAGAACTCTTATAAGAACTGCTCTCTCCCTTTTCTCTCCTCTTTCATTTTCACCTTTTCTCCCTTTTGGCATTTTATTCCATCTGTTTCTCTCCTTTTTTCCTCTTCTACCTTCCAGTTTCAGTGTCCAGTTAACATGAAATAGTCCCAGCATAAATTCTAATAAAGCTTCTTGCATATATAAATCAAGCAGAGCGAAAGTGAAAGCAGTAAGGCTCCGCTGGTAAAGTAAAATCTGTTGGGTACTTTTTGGCATTAAGCCAACGATTCTTATTACTACACACAAAAAAGGGAAAAAAAAGAGAACTAGTACCAGAGCTGCACAGAGAGAAAGAATATGCTTCACTTGTCTGAATAAATAGAAAGTAACCTGTTAAAACATGCTGTTTGAGCCGTGTGGCAGAAATTTTCAACACACTGAGTTTCAGAGAACCAACTTTTCTGATGGATGCATGGTTCTTTTCTCCATTCTCAGTGTGGTATAGTAGGCAGTAAGATGTTTTCGAGGATGTTTCCACTCTGCCACGATACTCTGCTACTTTAAACTGTCCCAAATCACCTGACATTACAAGTGAATTCTGCTCCAGGCTGCTCAGTCAAAAACACAAACTTCGGCTCTCTCTCTTCATTCACTCACTCCTAGGTAAACTGGAACCCTTTGTTCAGTCTTGAAGTGACATCTGTTGTGGAGCAGAAATGAACTAAATTGAATGGAAATGTTTCCATAGAGGTGCATGTTTGATTCATCCTGGAGAGGGTTTTAGTCTGACCTGTGCTCAAAGGCTACATCTATTAGAACTCTTATAAGAGCCGCTCTCTCCCTTTTTTCTCCTCTTTCTCTTTCACCTTTTCTCCATTTTGGCATTTTATTCCATCTGTTTCTCTCCTTTTTTTCCTCTTCTACCTTCCACTTTTATTGTCCAGTTAACATGAAATAGTCCCAGCATAAATTCTAATAAAGCTTCTTGCATATATAAATCAAGCAGAGCGAAAGTGAAAGCAGTAAAGCTCTGCTCTTTTTGGCATTAAGCCAACAATTTTTATTGCTACATTGCCACACAGAGAACAAAAAAAAAGGAAAAAAGGAGAACTAGTACTAGAGCTGCACAGAGAGAAAGAATATGCTCCACTTGTCTGAATAAATAGAAAGTAACCTGTTAAAACATGCTGTTTGGGCCATGTGTTTTCTTGGAACTGATCGAAACCGGTTACTAACGGTCTACTCCCACCAACAGTTGCTTTCTGAATGACTGTGTCAGTTTTCCACCTTCCGGCTTTTTTCTGTAACAACGTGATTTAGAGGAAACACTGAAAGGAGAGGAGGTGTTGAGAGACTCCTCCCTGATAGTTTTTGTATAAAACGAACATGATCACATCCTTATATGAACAAACTTGATGCTGAACATGAAGCTGGGTAACACCTTTAATTATTCAACTCGCCTTCACATCAGCTGGAATTCAATAATGAAACCTGATATTTTTATTATTTAACCCTGCATTTTCTATTTATATTTATCAATTCTATAGGGAGACGCTGCTGGGTTCAGACCTGCTGGATGGTTTTGTGCCTCCTCTCCACGCTCTCCACCACTTTTGCTCATTCTGAAGACATCCACGGTATGTTCTCCCACGATTCTAAAATTCTCATTCAGACATGTAAGGTTCTTGAGCTTTGTGTAGGGGAACATCTAAAATCAGTTTGAAGCTGCAGGCAATTCTCACGGAAAAACATGTGAAAGCTAAGCAGAAAATCTTGTGTGAATGCATTTATTATAGATACGTGGTTATTCTTAAACTGCTTTTCACACAAAACAATCTGTCAAGCAGATGTGTCCAACAACCAAGAAAGGAGCCATGAAAACTCAAAGTGGTTCTCATCTTCAGCCAACAATGGTGAGGTTGCTATTCTCTAGCTGTAGATGTTGAAACCGGCTTCAGACTTTTTCTTTTTTGGCAACTTCTTCAATAAAGGTTCTTGTCATTTATATTGTCGTCTGGTTTTCGCCACAGGGAGTGAGGAGGATGTTTATGAAATGCTTTGGCAGGAGAACCTGAATCTGGCTGAGAAGACCCTGAAGCTTCCTTTTCTGCAGCATATGCAAAGTGGCGACCTGCAGGCTGACAATTACATAAACTTCATGATCCAGGACATCTACTACCTGGCGAAGGTTACGGATATGTTGAAAGAGATGTCCAAGAAAGTGCAGAAGCCTCCTGACCTAAAAGCATTCATGCAGGGAAGAAGTGAGAGCTACGAGCGTTTCAGGACTGAGATGCTGAAGACCTTCAACCTGAAAGTAAGAAACCGTCTTATCAGTCAGAGGATTTTCTTCAAATAGAATCTAAAATAATCATGCTGTTAACTTTGGAGGTCAGGTTGTTGGAGTTGAGATCCTGTTTTCTGCAGGTAAAAGAGGTTCACCTGCGCTAGAGCTCAGGAACATTGCCCATTCAAGATGGGATGTTTTCCTGAACTCATCTAGAGCTGCAAATTCTACTTCATCCTTAAACAAAATATGTATTGGCCGTTTTTATATAATACACTATTAAATATATAGTTTTATTATTAATATCAAATAATTATTATTTTATTTCATAGATTAGAAAACAATTAACATGAAAAAACATCATAAAACTGGTTTTCAATATAGTAGCATGGACTGTTCAATCAGGCAGCATATTTTTTATTTTGTTCAGTTCAGCCCCAGCAATTGGATGAAATGCTGGATTTTAAAATGTCTAGTTCTAAACTAGAGATCTTCTGTGAAGATAAGTAAGTAATTGATTAAAGCAGAAGTGACTCTGCTGCAATGTCTGTGTCATTTCCTGTATATTGTTTCCTGTTGCTGCAGTGTGGATCATAGTTTGGTGTTACACACTTTCGATTTTAGCTATAATCTCTTTGCTGTGATATTTCTCTGTTTCTAACTCCTAAGCAGATTTAAAACACATTGTTTTTTGCTTCACTTCACGTTTGGGAACTCCTCGTATCTCACATGGTTTGCTTTTCTCGACGTGATACGAGGTCATTAGCCTAACTTTAGCCTCACAATGGCTTCCTCCCCTGACCTACCATAAGCTTATCCGTCTCTATCTAAGTCTCCCCCTCTCTCATGCTCTCTGTGTCAGATGTTTAGTTATTCCTCTGCCTCCTTTAGTGATAATGGTACATGTAATAAATATAGCGTTTTTTTAGTTTTGGTGGCGAGGGTGTCAGAATTGGAGCCCCGGCTCTGTGCTGTTGAAAAAACAGCAGATAGCTGCCCTTTAGCTAGCGTGGAACCACAGAGATTAGCTTCACATAGCGGTCCTCCACCAGCACCCGAGCAGCCGGGTAACGATTGCTGACTGGGTGACAACACGCAGGAAGCATAGCTCTGGATTCCAGCCCCAAGGTCACCACCAACCCATCTGCGTTTTTAATAGATTTTCCCCACTCAGCGACACACCCACTGAGAAGTCGACTCTGGTGACTGGCAGCTCCGTCGTCAGAAACATGAAACTACAGACACCAGGCTCAAATGCCTGCCAGGGGCCAGAATGGGTGACATCAAATCCTACCGGAACCTGTTGGTTCTTAGATCAGTTCTCAGACTTCTTATCTGATTTAGTGTTAAACACTGGTCTTGTATCAAACTTTGACAAATCTGTCCCCCTTTTAAGCCTGCCTATCCTAATGCTTTTCCCCTAATCTCTACAGTATGTTCAAGTCTTTTTAGGAGAAAATTATGATCAGCTGTATCAAATGCAGCACTGAGATCTAGCCCAACAAGTACAGACACAAGTCCATTATCTGAGGCCCTGAGAATATCATTAGTGACCTTCACCAGAGCTGCTTCAGTGTTATGATGAGCTCTGAAGCCTGACTGAAACTCTTCAAATGGGTCATCACTGTTTAAATATTCCAATAGTTGATTAGCAACTACTTTGTCAATAATTTTACATAGGAAAAGAAGATTAGATATAGGTCTGTAATTTATTACGTTATCTTGATTATAGAAAGTACTCCTGGATCAATGTGTGCTTTTGTGCTTTCTGTGTCTCTGCTCTGCCTTCTCTAACCATCAGTGGGTGGAGGCAGATGAGTGTTCACACTGAGCCTGGTTCTGCTGGAGGTTTTCCTCCCTGTTAAAGGGGAGTTTTCCTCTCCACTGTCGCTTCATGCATGCTCAGTATGAGGGATTGCTGCAAAGCCATCAACAATGCAGACGACTGTCCACTGTGGCTCTACACTCTTTCATGAGGAGTGAATGCTGCTTGTCAAGACTTGATGCAATCTATTGGGTTTTCTTAGATAGGAAACTATATGGAGAGTGCTGCAGGGCCTGTGTATGGTACTTTTTGTCATAAATAGATGTTTTAAATATTCTCCCTCTTACATCCACAGGGTGTGTCTGAAATCAAAGTCAACCCTGCCATAGAGGGTTACCTAAAAACATATCAAAGTGTCATGGATAAGGATAAACCCATCATGTTCGCTGTGAGTCTGCTGCCCTGCTCCAGGCTCTGGGTTTGGCTTGCAAAGAAACTAAACATCAGCGACAAAAATGCATACTGGACCTGGAAGAAGAGCAACATGGGCGGGCACCCAGAAAAACATTATAAGGCTCTGCTGAACAAGTATTTGACGACAAAGGATGACATAAAACGTGCCAAAGAAATATTCCAGGACCAAATGATGAACGAGTACAACTTCTTCAAAGAATCATTGCAAAACTAAACATCATAGCTGCTGGTGGTTGTAATGTATTTTCTTGCTTGCGTCTCATTATAGTGCTTTGCTTTCTAATATCTTTTGACTTTGTTGAACTGATGGTTTTATGTTATGCCTTCATGTTTTTATACTTATGGACTTTGTGTGTAAATCAGTTTAGCTAGTTCTCACAGTCTGCCTCACAAATCCTCTTTACTTCTTCTGCTTTTGGCTATAAAACATTATCCTTACTGTGGAAGTAAGAACAGCACTCTGACACCCTGATGGTTACTCTGCTCTTATCTTGAATGAAATTCTTTTAATAAACCTGACTGAGTGACTTTCACAGTGCTTGGATATCCTTACTCCTCAATCATGCTCCTGTAGAACATCTTCACCCTCCTCAGATGTTCCAAACATGCATACATGGTGTTACTTCTGTCACTTCCAGTGTTTGTAATATTGTTTCAAGAACAGTTTTCAGAAAAACCCTAAATCACACAACACAAATCAGGACAGGGTCATGGGTCATACCTGGAGCATGAGCAGGAGACAATAAGACTACAGCACCATTTACAAGCTGTGATTGTGCAGATCCTATATTATGAAAATATAAACCAGAATTGTCTGTCATACACATCTAACAAGACTGATGTCTTAAAAATACCGAAGCAATGGAGCGCAAGACTCTCCCTCCTACAATGACATAGGCCACCATTCCAGTCTTTCTCAAGGAAGGAAAGGACCCCCTGGTTTTATCATAGGGCGACAGCTTTATAGCAACATATTGAGGCTTTTTAATATTCTTTATTCCTTGGAAACTTCATCTACAGCAGAGGTTTTGGTGTCTCTCGATATGTACAAGGCATTTGACCGGATTGAGTATGAATAACTTTTTGCAGCTCTGGAGTGGTTCGGTTTTGGTCGAGCTTTTTGTTTGATGGTTGTTGTTTTATGTATAAACTGCACAGAAATCAATAGTCAGAGATTGTCAGCACTTGTTTTTCTTCAGAATTGATGTTCTGTTGTGTTTGTTCATTTCACAACATTGTTTTCTAAACCAGCTGATCAGCACCAGAATATTTGCTGTTTTTTCTCCTTGTTGCTTTTAGCAGCAAAAACTGTGAACTCAGCAATAAAATATCAAATTATTCCCCAGGTTTAAAAACTGGAACCAGTTCTTTGTCTGTCTTCTCTATCTGTGAAGTTCTTTGAGAAGTATCTACCTACAATAATCTAACCTCAGGTGTTTAAGCCCATTCTGAGTAAAAACACCATGTTAGCAGCTTTAGTGGAGCAGCTGAAGAAGACTGGACTCCAAGCTGCTCCTGCTGATCTCTGCTATGCTGGACCTGAAGATGTGGCCTGTGATTTCTGCTCTGGAAGAAAACTGAAAGCCATCAAGTCCTGTTTAGTCTGTCTGGCCTCTTACTGTGAGAAACACCTTCAGCCTCATTATGATTCAGCTGCATTTAAGAAACACAAGCTGGTGGAGCCCTCCAAGAACCTCCAGGAGAACATCTGCTCTCGTCATGATGAGGTGATGAAGATGTTCTGTCGTACTGATCAGAAGTGTATCTGTTATCTCTGCCCTGTGGATGAACATAAAGGCCTCGACACAGTGTCAGCTGCAGCAGAAAGGACTGAGAGGCAGAGAGAGCTGGAGGTGAGACGAGAAAACATCCAGCAGAGAATCCAGGACAGAGAGAAAGATGTGAAGCTGCTTCAACAGGAGCTGGAGGCCATCAAGCACTCTGCTGATAAAACAGTGGAGGACAGTGAGAAGATCTTCACTCAGCTGATCCGTCTCATCCAGAAAAGAAGCTCTGATGTGAAGCAGCAAATCAGATCCCAGCAGGAAACTGAAGGGAGTCGAGTCAAAGAGCTTCAGGAGAAGCTGGAGCAGGAGATCACTGAGCTGAAGAGGAAAGACGCTGAGCTGAAGCAGCTCTCAGACACAGAGGATCTCTCTGAATTCTCACAGAATTACTTATCTCCATGTTTGGGCAAATTATTATTATTAATTATTAAATATCATTAATTTATGTGTAGTGTTTTGATGACGTGTAGAAACTCAGAGATGCAAGAGAAGGAATGGGAAGTTTTAGGTGAAGGATGTAATTAAAATGATCTCTGAGAAGGTCATCAATGCAAATCTGTTACCATCACAACCAGACCAAGTCCAGGGCTGAGTTCTAAAAAAAAAAAAAAAAAACTAGTGTGAAATCACACTGGATCAGAACAAAGTAAACCCATATATTTTATCAGAGGAGACCAACAAAGCAGTGTACATGATGGTTGGACAGTTTTATCCTTTCCACACGGACAGCTGTGCTGCCACGGTCAGGTCCTGAGCAGAGAGAGTCTGACTGGTCGGCGCCACTGGAGGCTGTCGATCTTGGGACTTAGAGGATGGATATTAATTATGTTAAGGATATTCTGTTATACTGTTACGTTATTCTGGTATTATTGGCTTTGTTTATACTCTTGCTGTCAGTACTTTCTACTGACCACTAGATGTCACTGTTTATTCATACATTTTTCCCTTTATCATGTGCCTAATTTTTCTTAAAATGTGTTTGTAATCTATTTGTTCTCTTGGTTATTTTTTTTTCCGAATAGAGAACAAATTTAGCAGTCCTAAAACTTTAATGAAACATAGCTTTTTATCTGCATTATGTTTTTGCCACTTTAATTTATTCCTTTAGGCTGAGGAACATAGATGGCTGAAATTATATTTTTAAGTCGCTTTTTTAACATGCTAAATGCAGGAATTGTTATATTTCTGTGATCTGCTTCTGATTTAACAGATAAACCTAAAAATTAAGGTTAGTTTTTCCTTGTGAAAATTTTATACTCGCAGTAATTTAGTTTTTGTCAATTAAGTTTTAAAAACTTGTTTTTTGCGGTGTGATGGCATCAGTTTGTATTTCCTTCTGCAGCTATTAATTAAAATTTAAATCTGTGTTGCAGAAAACAAACTATAACAATTTAATGACGATGATCAATTTTGTTTAAATATAGTTTTAAAATGTTGTTCAAATAATAAAATGCAGAGGTTTTCCTTTTATTGTATGTACCATATTTGCATTTATTGTTTTTATTTAATAGCCATTTCATCATATTTATGCACACACCACGGCTACATGGCTTTTTTCAGATTTGGCCAAATTTTAGCACTTCATTGATTTGCATTTTGTGTGATTGTAACTTAAAAAAACGTAACGTAAAAAATTAAACCTCTGGTTAGCAACTTTCTTCATGCCGTGCTTTTATTTTGAAATCAAGTGTTGGTCTATTTGGTATTTTTTCTGTTTTCACACAACAGCCTTCAAAAGAAATTTAAACGATATTTTTGATTTTAACTATTCTTATTTGGGACTTCACCAGCAGTTTTTATGTTATTTAGATTTTAACTAAGCGTTTAAATTGTGTCGTCATTGTTTTTTACTACTGGAGGTTAGCCGTGGATTAACTTTCAAAATAAAATGTTTAGGAAACTTCATTGCTTACAAGTAAAAAAAATAAAAATTTTCTCATTTTACAGTCTGTATATTTTAAAATCTATTTAAAGGAAATTTATTATAAAACAAGGCGCATTCACGTAAAACCACAACCATTCAACTGAATGTAAAATAAACACCAGAAACTGGTGCGAAATGGATATTGGTACATTTAAGTTTCAGTTTTTGCAACTTATTTATGTAAAAATCTCGTTATATAATAATGTGAAAAGTGTTTTAAACATACATAACATAAAGAAGACGAATGCTGTTTTGGAAACTCGCTGCAGGATTATTTATTTATTATTTTATCATTGTTTTTAAAGCAAT
Source organism: Fundulus heteroclitus (assembly GCF_011125445.2). Classification (NCBI taxonomy): domain Eukaryota; kingdom Metazoa; phylum Chordata; class Actinopteri; order Cyprinodontiformes; family Fundulidae; genus Fundulus; species Fundulus heteroclitus. Next base: position 2,499,867 of record NW_023396835.1, on the reverse strand, counting down.
TTAAGATTTGTTTTACCTATATTTTGTTTGTGAGTAACAAAATAAGAAAAAAAAATATAGAAGAAATGGAAAGAAGGACGTTTTGGTCCCTGTTTCTAACCTGCCAAGAGGACCTTCAAACACAAATTTAAGATAATTTTCTTTCTATTTATATTTTTCTTCAGCAAATGAAATAAGTGGTCTTAAGCTGTCAGATTTCATACAGAAAAGACTGACAAAACAAGGAGGAGGGAGGACGCATGTGGCCATTTCACCCAAAGCCATAGAGCCACTTCTCCTAAATGCTCCCGCTTTTATTTTGTAATCCCGATGCGCTGCTTCCGGGTGGCCAAGCTCCAACTTGACGCAGTTGTTTTTGAAAACAGAGCAGCTGAGCAGGAGCACTGCGGATGATCGCTGTGGTCCTGCTCCATCCTCATCTCCCGTTTCCCCCGGACCAGTCCTCTCCTCCTCCAACTCTTCTTTTTATTTTTATTTCCAATCCTCCGTCAGAGGGGAGGATCTCAGAATGAGCCGCTGCCCGCTGGGAGGACGGCTGCTGCGGACTCAGGGTTGCCCTTGACTCGGGGAGGAGTTGGAAGAGGACAGCCGGGGGGGCCCCATCGCGCCGAGGACTGATGGAGGTGACATTGTGACGGCGAAGGACCGCCGGGGATGCTGGCCGGGCCCCGCAGAGGGACTTCATCTAGGGCCGCCGCGCAGCAGCCGCAGAGTCCCCGCTGAGAGGAGGGCGCATATCTGCGGCGCGTCCTGGTGCTGGAGCTGCGCCGCTGGAGCTGAGGAGGCCTGAGCGGTGTCCACCTCCGGATTAGATGGTGTCAGAAGGCAAGTGTGCATGAGCAGATAAACAAACCCACCCAGGCGGTGGTGTCTGCACTGCAGATAAACAAAAGCTGGATGCTTTCTCCTCCTCTGGCTGCTTTAATGTATGGAAATAATACTAAATAATAATAATAATAATAATTAAACATCATGATCAGCAGTGACTGAACTGTGACGGAGATCTTGGACTGTGTTTTTTATTTTTTTAATGGAAAAGATGGCTGAACATGAAGAAGCAGAGTTGTCTGAGTCTCTCAGGAAGGAGGATGGGTTCTCCAGCGAGCCCGAGGAGCCGGGCGCTGACTTCAAGTCCAAAAGTTTGCCCGTTCTAAACGAAGCGGGTCCCCAGGAGAAAGCATCACTGGACAGCTCCGCACGCATGTCCATAACGGCCGAGGAGAGCTCCGAATTCATCCAGCCGCCCACCAAGACAGAGTCTATCCAGGCCGAGTCCCCAACGACCGCCGACTACCCGCCGAAGCCCGGCAAGTCGGCCCTGAACAGGCCCAGCTCCTACATGGAGAACACGGCGATCCGCAGGAGTAAGACCCTGGCCAGGAGGAAGACCCCCAGCTTTTTCACGTCCAGGCTGGCTCAGATCCGCCTGCCCAGCCGGGAGTACCTGAGCCTCATCCTGCAGGACTCCCGCTGCTTCCTGTTCTGCATGTGCTACCTGACCTTCATCCAGTCGCTCATGGTGTCCGGCTACCTCAGCAGCGTCATCACCACCATAGAGAAGAGGTACAGCCTGAGGAGCTCGGAGTCGGGCCTCCTGGTCAGCTGCTTCGACATCGGGAGCCTCCTGGTGGTGGTCTTCATCAGCTACTTTGGCGGACGGGGTCAGAGGCCTCGTTGGCTGGCGGTCGGCGGGATCTTCATCGCCGTGGGCGCCGCTCTCTTCTCCTTACCTCACTTCATCTCCCCGCCCTACCAGATCCAGGAGCTGAACTCGTCGTCGGCCAACGAAGGCCTGTGCATGAACAGCAACGCCAGCGGCAGGGACCGGGTCGACATCGCCTCCTGTCCCAGGGACCAGGACGGCAGCGAGCATCGCCTGTACGTGGCGCTGTTCGTCATCGCGCAGATCCTGGTGGGGATGGGATCCACGCCCATCTACACGCTGGGGCCCACGTACCTGGATGACAACGTCAAGAAGGAGAACGCCTCCCTGTATCTGGGTAAGAGCGGCTTTAACGGGTCGAGGACGCGCCGTTCGGTTGGGCTGCGGGTTCGAACCCCTTCCACTGTTTTCCGGTTGAAAAAGCGGTGGGAATGCTTCTAAGAGACGATTAATCTTTTTATGTTTGGTTCAGCTAAGCACTGCCGCACATTCACTGCCACACATGGGGTGGCCATATTGGATTTCGAGGGGCGAGATTGCCCAGAAACCTCCAAATGTGTCAACCAGAATTTTGGCCTGGTTCCGGTTGGTTTTTCTGACTTGAAAGTTGGAAATTCAAACTTCTGGGTACAAACGGGAAGCACCAGAAGCCTGAAGCCAGAGTTCTCGCAGCGGTTTGTGCCATTCGGGTTTAGAAGTGACAGCAATCTGGAAAATGGTTCTCCTATTGGTGACAAGACACAACTTTAATTCTTCAAGCTTTGAAAATGCAAAACAAAACAAAATCTTTGCTAACAACAGTAAATTCTATCAGCCGCTCTGCAGCTATCGCCTCGTGAGACCATCCTGATCTCGCGAGCTTTCAAGGTTTCACTCGCAGATCAGTCTGGCTACTCTCCGTTAAAGAAAATTTGGAGCCGTTCACCAAACGAACGTCCAATCAGCGTTGGCTTTGAGGCGGGTTGAGGTGTGACGCAACGAGAAGCGCGACAGTTCAGTCTAAAGAACATGGCGGCTTCAGCCGATGAAACTAGCGTTAGCGTGGCTATCGAGCAAGTTTTATCGGAATTACAGAGTATTTCTTCACTGAAAGAAGAGCAAAACACTGCTCTGGAGGCTTTTCTCAGAGGAAAAGATGTTTTTGCTCTTCTCCCGACTGGTTTCGGCAAGAGCTTGATCTATCAATTGGCTCCTCTTGTCGTGTTAGTACGTCATATGCTTCGTCGATCTGATTGGTTCATTTGGCCCGTCTATCACCAACATAGGCCAATCAGCTAACCAGTATTTTCGCCCCTTCCCAAAATTACTTCAACGGAAGGTTTCCAGATGGATATGCGGAGCAAATCCATCTGGCGGAGTCAGGTTACTGCAGCTACAGCTGCAGGATGAGTTGTTTAGAATTAAATCGATTTCTTATTGCTTTGTTGTGCAACTGAGAGCATATGACTTAACAAAACTGATTATCTGGCATCCTCAACAGATTAGCATGGAAATATAAATAGACACAAAAACACATTGGAAAGGAGTAGAGTAGATGATCCTAACAGCAGTTCAGCCCTTTAAGAGCTTGAGGCGGACATCGGGTGGTTCTGCTTTTCGTTTGCTTGGTGGCGACAGCTCCTAAAAGTCCGTGGACACGGTGTGACGAGTCTCTGACGATGCTCAGAGTTCAGTTCTGATCCTGGACAGAAAGCAGGAGCACCTCAGTCAGCCTCTCAGCTCCTCTCACTATTCCATGCAGGGCCGACATGGCCGCCGTGTCACAGCTGGAGATGGAGCAGCTCAACGCTCTCAGTCCCAGCTCTGAAAGGTAGACAGGCTGGCAGAGAGCCAGTGAGCAGGGCAGCAGATTTTAAGATTAAGCATAACATTTATTACAACTTTTTACTTTTAGACCAAATGCACCAATTTAAACATTTTTGACACCTTTTCAGCCAAAGCAATTGCTCTCTGGTGATGGCTGTTTATTTGGGTTACCTCTGATGGTTCAGTCTCCGCTGGTGCCGTTTTAAAATAAGGATCATTTTGGAACCTAAATTATCTATTATCCTTCTTTTCGTGCATCACAATGGTTGAATCACTCATGAGCTTTACTTTCTCCACTGCAAAAAACGAGCTAAAAATAAGTTAAATTATTTTTATTTAAAATAAAAAGGGAAAAGAACAACAGAAACAATGTTTAAAAAGTAACAATAGAATCAATAAAACAATAATTTAAAAAAAAAAAAGTCTCAGGCTTTGCCAAAAGCCGAGGAAGACGGCAAGAACTCATCCAACTGTCAAAACACATTGCAAATATTTCAGATTTATTTTTAAGAAATCCCTATAAATGACTAATTATCTTACACGTCCAATTTCATTGAGACAATTATTTAGAAAGTGTGGTTTTAGTCAGACTGGATTTATTTATGTTAACATCTTGTAAATGTATTGATTACTGCAGATCCTTGTAGACACCCAGAAAGGCAGGTTGGTTGTTTCGAAATTGATTTTTATTTTTAGATTTCTGACATATTACAGCGAGCGTCTTACACTGAGATGGAGCTTTCATCTGGCCTCAAAGTCTCCAGCTTCAATTAAAACTAGGAAAATAATGTAAAAGGGGGAAAAGACAGGAAAAAAGATAACTTTGTAGGTAAAACTGATTTATTTTTTTTATTTTATTTTTTATAGTATCCTGTCTGGCAAGGTGCCAATAAGAATTGTTGTCTTAATGCCAAAAAGAGCTCAATAGATCTTATTCTCACAAGTGGAGCATTATCGCTTTCACCATAGTGCTCTGCTTGATTTATATATGTAAATAGTTTTAATATGATTTATGTTGGGAATAATTCATGTTATGTGGACTCTACATTAAAAAGTAGAAGAGAAGAGAAAATGAGAAGGAAAAAAAATGATTTCTTTGCTAATGCTGCCATTTTGATATTTATTACACATAATACAAGACGATAAAATGGAATAAACCTTCACTGGAAAGGTATATTGTGTTTAAAAACATCTGAAAAGCATCCTTCAAAGTATTTTACTTTAATTCGCTGAACGACAACAGTCTGTTGTTTGAGGGGAAAACTCTCTGCTGCATCTGATCGCGGCTGCAGGGTTCTACTCTTGTTTAGCTGCAGGAACATCGTAGTCGTCCGGTTCTGATCCAACATTACAGCAGAGGCGTAACGTCTCTTATGTCGCCTCGGGGTCTACATGCACATTTGAAATTTGCTCCGGAAAGTTTTGCACGCAAACGGACGACCGTAAGAGCCGCCGCCTGCCGGGTCCTTTCACATCCCACCCCAGAACTCCTCGCCCCAGCAGCGCCAAACAAGCTCTACAGTAATTAAAGCAACAAAATGGGAGCAGGCTTTATACAAGAGGGGGAGGGAGGTGGAGGGAACACAGGGAGGTCCTCTGTGCCTCTCCTGTAGTCAGGGGCAAACATTTCAGATCCCTTCAGAGGGTCGGACTCACTCAGAACTCCATGTTCTGTTGGAAATGACCAGAATAGTAACGAGGTTTGATCCTTGGAGAAGCTGGAAGGTTGTGTGGAGATTTATCATGACTGTTCACTTTCTGGGTCTAAAACTCAGATTTATTTAATCCTAATCAGAGATAATTAGGTATGGAGCATAAACTTAAGCAAAACCATGGAGGGACCGCAGGTTTAGAGTCAAGTTTACGGTCAGTGAGGATCAAAGAGCAGGTTATTAAATAAATCAACTTCCTGTTTGTTCTGGAGCATTTATAGGTGTCTAAAATCCTCCCCGAGTCGCCAACTGAGGAAACACAAAAGCCTGTCAGTAAGTCTGAGGTTATGGCTTCAGATAGGAGAGAAGGATGTAAATCCCATTTTCAGAAAATGCAGCTGCTGTGCAATTTTCTCCCTCAGACTTGGAATTTAAATGATTCACTGGGTCGCCAAAGTAACAGGCTGCTTGGCTCTGCCGTGGAGGAGCTCCTCATGCAATAAGAAAAATGATTTGAAGTGTACTACTGTCCCGTTGAAAGTAGCCTTTCCAAACCAAACCATTTTGCCGAATTGGGCCTGTCAGTGTCCGGGCATCAGGCTGCAAACCTCTGAAACCGGACCTCGATCTTTACTGGCTCAGGAAATGGAAAAGGAAATAATTTTCAAACCTTTTCGTCTGTTTCTGTGTGGAAACACTGAGAAAAACTGATCCAACCAGTGCTGTGCTATTGGTTTACTATAAAACAGGCAGGAAACTTTCAAAGGACGCCCAGGATTCCTGAGGTTTAACTGTGGCTGAGGATTCGTTCACCAGCTGTATTAACGATACGTCCGTGTTTCTAACTGCGATGCACATTGTTTATAAGTTCAGTTAAACTGGCAACTGAGGATGAAACCACATTTAAAAGCTGCTGCTTGTGTGATCTGTGCAGATAAATCCTGCTAGTCTGAGCTCTGGTGGCTGCTGCTGTCTGTCTGTCTGGATTTAAACAAGTGTTATTATTATTATTATTATTAAACATGCATCTGAATTTAGGAACCTGAAGGAAACAAAGAGGGAAATGAACAGGAGGAGATTGTCTCAGCAGAAATGGCCTGCAGAGCAGAGAGTTCAGGAGAAAGGGCTTATGTGGCAGGGAGGTGTTGCTCTGTAATCCCGTTGTATTTGGAGCAAAATGTGCCACAGAACAAGCATTTCATTAAAACCTCAGGAAACTGTGTCAGCTTGTGGAAAAGGGGCAAAATGCTGGATATCCTCTTTAAATGTCAGGGAATAAAAGCTGCAGTGTAAAAAAAAAAAAGGGTATAAATACTGAAGCACCAACATCGTTATTGGAATTTCTGCAGCAATATAGACAGAAATTTTTCATCACAACTGTTTTTATGGAAGTTGGTCATTTTTCAAAAAGTCTGAGATTTATTTGGCTTAAAGCCCTGCAGATATGCATGAAACTTCAAACTGGAAAGAGAGAGTTGTTGGTTCAAATTTAATTTAATATAGTCTTGTTTAAGAATATGTTCTCTATAAAAAAAAAAAAACAGCAAAACTCAGCAGAGAATTTTTAAAGAAACAAGAATTTGACATCTGGATATAACAGCATTAATCGCAGCGTAAGGCTGTGCAGATTTGCTCCAACGGCCGTGCTGACCGGCCCCCAGAATGTTTTCCTTCCCGGATCCACTCGACCAGTAAACGTTGGCATTCAGCTGCTTCTGTGACCAGCGGATGCCAGAGTTTGGCTCCGGCTGACAGTCGGCGGCTGCTGGGCGTCGCTGAGAGCGGCAGCAGTCGCTTTGGCTCCAGAAACGTTAACGCCAGCTGACAGCTTCTCCTTTTTACCGGAACGGAGCTCCGCCTGTGGAAAATCAGCATGTAGTGTTTGATTTCACATCCTTACAGGAAGTCCTTCTGCTCCGTAGCTTTTAACGTCCACATCTGTGTTCTGTGCGACGGATCCACTTTATAAAAACAATCTTTAACTCAAACTTTAACAGAAAATGCATTTTTTTTTTCATCAGCCTGCAGCTCGGTCGACAGAGAACCTGCTTCCATCCTGCAGATTAGTGCCAGATTAATTTGGTTGGCTGATTAATTGGGCTGATTGTTTGCTATTTTGAAATAATCTGCACTTGCAGATAAAATGCACATAATTTCATTTAACACATTTCAGCAAAAGAAAGCAGGTGAAACAGTCTGGGTTAGATTGTCTCTCGACCCCAGAGGGGCAACGGGAGACGTGGAGTAATGCCTGAAACACTTTTTCCACTTTAGTTCTAGTTTTCACTGGACTCCTGGGACCCATCTGAGTTTAATGCAGGAGCCCTCATTTGGTAGGCCTCTGCCTGCTTCTCTGTTTGCTGTAGAGATTCCCAAATGCAAAACCAGCCCCGTTCACGCTTTTCATGCTAACATTTTGGATATTTAGTAAAACAAACGAACTTTGTGACGTTGGCCCCGTTCTGGTGAGGAAAACCTAAGAAATGTGTTTGTGGTGTGGGCTGGATATCCAAAGTCTTTTAAATAAGGATGTTTAGGCCCATTTCTCACAGCTTTCTGTATCACTTTCTGTTCCAGAAAACTAAAACAAAGGAGCCATTCTGAAATGGCGAAATGTGCTACAGTATTTGTTTTCAGCTTTAGCCATTCCCAGGTTGCTCTTTTTCTAAATGCAGACATCCGTGGTGTTTTGATGGGGCTGCACAGCAGGCCAGCTGGGATCAGTGTTGCCTAGCAGCAAGAAGGTTCTGGGTTTGAATCCCGCCTTGGGGTCTCTCTGCATGGAGTTTCCATGTTTTCCCTGTGCATGCCTGTGCTCTCTCTGGGTACCCTCATTTCCTGCCACTGTCCAAAGATCTGACTGGCTAATTGAGCTCTTCAATTTGCCCTTAGCTATGAGTGTGTGCATTGTTGGTCCTGCTGGAGAACAACGCCAGGGGTGAGGCCTGCAATGCAGAAAAAAATGTGTCTAAAATCAAGATAAAAATGTTAAATCTGAGGGAAAAGATGCTTAAAACAAGTGAAATGATCTGTCCATGCAGCAAGATAGTTTCACAAGACACGATTTCTTGATTTTAAAATTATAGTGTGAAGTTGAACACTTAAAATGAAAAAAGTACTCTTATAACAAGATAATTGTCTAACACTTGGTAAGAACTAACTCATTTGCAGTGTTTTTTTTAATGTTTGTTAGAAACCTGGATCTTGGCTTTTCAATTCAATTCAGTTTTATTTTATTTATATAGGACCAATTCATGAAACGTGTCATATCAAGGCACTTTCCAAAGTTAAATTCAATCAGGTTGTACATACGTCAGATATAAATCTGCCATTTAAAACGTATCTGGAGTATTGAAGTGAGGACCACAGATGCATCACGTTACAACTCTCTACATCTGAAGGTGTATTTATGCAGACTTGCTTCTTTCACAGTCAGAAAGGATTATGTGTTTCTTCTACATATTTAATTTTCTTGGCAACTTGTTTAATTAAGTTGACTAAACTTTGTGATAGAAACACATATTTGAGCGCATTTGCACCAAAATCAGCTCATTTAAATTCCCTACGTCAAATTTAAACGTGTTTTAAATATAATTTAATATTATAATATACTCATCCTGTGCATGTAAACACAGCCTTAAATCTGATTTCTCTGATCAGCAGGAAATTCCTGTAAAAAGTTTGTTGGAAGGATGAACTTGGTTTCAGACTCTTCTGGTTTGCAATGCATTTTGGGAACTCCCTGCATGTGTTTTTAATGGTGAAAACTTCTCTGCAGGTTTCAGGGAGTCATTGTTCAACATTTGACATATCGCATGAGTAGAAAGCTGCAGCGTGTCTGATATCGACCGTGCACAAAGAGCTGACTGTGCATTCACTGGCCTCTTATTCTACTTAGCCTGCTTAGGTTATTATATTAGTTGCAGAGCTCGAGATAAGTGAAGACAGATTATGGATTTATTTAGTCTGAAGCTATAAGGTGGAATGCTACACATATAGGCTGCCTCTCTGTTCATTTTCTCTTCTGCTTTACCTGTTTTTATGTTTTAAACCTGGAACCAAGTAACACATTTCCTGACACAGACTGAGGGTTTTTAGACTCTGGATCAACAGGTCTTCTGGGATACAATGCCAACTGGGACAGGGGTTTTAAATAAAGATTCATGTAAATCTGACATCACATGATTGAGCCCACTGGGAACATGGCCAGCAGCTACACAATGAGGCATTTTATTTTCAGATCTCGGTTTCCTGTTGGTGATTTGAACAAAGATTCCAGCTGCTTATGAATTGGCCTCAGCTTTTAAAGCTCCGCGGGCGCTAACGGTGCTGCGTTTTTACAAACTTGCAACAGAGGTTCAAATAATCTACCGCCTGATCTACCAGAACCGGTAACATTTCAGAGTGTTTCTTCGAAACCTTACACTGTGCATGAAAGGCTTGGGCTGGTTACAGATGTTTAGGCATGCTAAGATTTCAAAAAGTCATGATTTCTACCGGAACACAGTTTAAAGACCATTGAAAAAAAGTTGAGCAGTAAGATTTATTGTTTTACCCTAAGTAGAGATATACTGAGCAAAAGGTTTATACACGGCTGTCCAATCTATGACTTTAAAGGTCTGTAAATGAACGCACAGTCACCTTAGGAGACGGTTTAAATAGCAACTAAATGTAAAATATTAATTTAATTAGATTTTCCTCTCAAAATGCCTGCACTTGAACATCTTTTGGAAAGTTAATAAAATTTTGTTAAAAAAAAAAATTAAAACGTGGATCTCCTTGTTATTATCACAAAACTGTTGAGCAATGAGAGCTGACAATATTAAGACCTCTTCATAGCAAGGTGAAGTATTATTTAGATTTAAAGAGACAGCACCAAAACGAGTTGCTCTCAGAAGCACCCCAGAACAAAGGGGAAAACAATGGAGCGTGGGGGTGAATTAATGATAAATTCCAACCAAAGCATTTTCGTTTCACTTTATACAGACCACAACTGGCTTATTTAAATGTGAAAATGAAGGACTAAAAAACATGATGTGTTCCCTTTAACTGAAATGAGAGGAGGCAAAGTGAGTGATCTTCCTCTCGGAGGAAGCATTTGGGTTGATTTCAGCCTTGCTTTGAGTTAGCCTAAATATGAGCTGTTGCCTGAAGGCTCAGCAGAAGTCCATCAGAATAATTCAGGACAATAAATCGTTGTGACCCCAATAAGAGACGCTCTGTTTGGCTGCAATGGAAGGCAGCGAGCGGCACCAAACTCCTTGAAAATGAATAAACAGACTCGGAGATGGTGGGTTGCTTATGAGTACCAGTATTCTGCAGCTCTCTCAACCTTAAATGTATTCTGTCATGCATGCAGATAGTACTCCTTACAACATTATGCAGAAAGCCAAAACGTGTGTCTCTGTCCTCAGGTAGCAGTTCTCCACTCTGGGCCACGGTTTCTTCTTTACAACCCAAATATGAAGCAGTCGAGGCAGATCAGCGTTCACACTGAGCCTGGTTCTGGTTCTGCTGGAGGTTCTCCTCCCTGTTAAAGGGGAGTTTTCCTCTCCACTGTCGCTTCATGCATGCTCAGTATGAGGGATTGCTGCAAAGCCATCAACAATGCAGACGACTGTCCACTGTGGCTCTACGCTCTTTCAGGAGGAGTGAATGCTGCTTGGAGAGACTTGATGCAACCTGCTGGGTTTCCTTAGAGAGGAAACTTTCTCACCAACCTGGAGGATCTGATGAAGTCTGACTTTGGAAAGAGCCTTGAGATGACGTGTATCATGAATTGCGCTATATGAATAAAATTTAATTGAATTGAAAGTTACATGGTAAGACGAGGCTTCATGCTACCGTACCACCTTATCTAACTCTAAGCAGTCTGACCTTCACCCACTGCTTTGACTCACAGCCCAGGACTCCAGTGACCCGTGGCCTATTTTAGATACTGCGCTTGAAAATAGAATAATTAACATACTCATCACTGTGTACCGAATTGCATTACGGTTGAACTGGTCAAATGTTTAAAGCTTTTGACCTTGAGCTTAAAGAATCAAGCCAGCTGTGAAGTTCTGACTTCAGCCACAGGCCACTGCTTGTGGTTATCACCCAAACTCCTAAAAAAGACTTTGCATCATAATCCACTCATGCTGTGGTTACACCTTTTGCTTTTGCACCTGCCAGATTTTTTTTTTCCTTCCACTAAACTTTTTAATTAGTGGATACAGCATTGTGCAAACCATCAGCTTCTTTTTAATATTTCTTTTACATGTCAGTGACTGTCTGCTGGACAAGCCGACCAAGACAAACCTCATAGAAATCCTTTAATAGACCCTCGGTATCAGTGCAGCTTTATTATTATTATTATTATTATAATTATTATTATTCAGCCTGGTCTTCTGGTACAGTTCTGCCCTTGCTTGCTCAGGTGGGCGTTTATTTTTTCCCTTTTCTCTGAACATAGACAGTGAGCGGTACCTTCTGCCCTGTTATTATGCTTTCCCACCAACATAGAAACAGAAACGGCAGCAGTTATGAAACAAAGCAATCATTAATCCTTTGATGTTCATTTTGGCTGTTTTTCTGTGCTTTATTATGTTTAAAAAGTAAGAATCAAACAGTTGAACCGACAACTCTTTCAGCATCTGAACATCGGACTCAAAAACCAGGAGTTTGTCAGGTACTTCTGAGCGCAGGAGGTCAACCCTGTACAACTAAACAAGTAAACTGACCAAAAAAAAGCATTTTTTTGAGTACATTTTGGCTTCAATTTCAACTATTTATTATTGTTTGAACATTTCTTCTAGGTTGGGGCACAAAATGCCCTAATTAAGGATGTGTTGTGCATCCATGAGCAAGAAAAGGAAATTCCTTCAATTGTTTTTCTAAACCATGAAGTTCCTGCTGTCTGAAAGCCGTTACATGAAAACTGCTTCAAGGACATATTTTTCTGTTGAACAGCTGTGCGTGCTCCAGTTCCCATGCCGTGAAGTGTTATCATGCCTTCAGCTTTATCAGGACGCAGCATGTGAGAGCTAGCGGGACTTCATGTTTTTTTTATCAGTCGGTGGAAGTAGACAGTAGAAAGAACCCGACCAAATCCGGGTTCCTTGTTTCTGACCTCCTGAGGCTGCTAATGGCTTCAAATGATCAGTCATGTTGCAGGAGGAAATTACTTTAAAGATAATACCATTGAATTGCAGTTTGTCAGCACGCTTCTGCCACATGCATACACTAATAATGCTAGAATGAATCCTGTGACTGATGCTTACGCTTAGAAAAGCAGAAATGGTCCCTTATGAGAAGAAATACTCAGTATTTTCCAACTCAACATCTTAAATTAGGGGTGTTCAAAGTGCGGTGCGAGGGCTGTTTACGGCACTTGGAATGACTTTGGCTACGTTCACACTGCAGGTCTTAATGCTCAATTCCGATTTTTTTGTGAAATCGGATCATTTTTTTGCGTGGTCGTTCACATTTCCAAATATATGCGACTTGTATGTGATCTCCTGTGTGAACTTAATGCGTTCAACCTGAGTGTCCCGCATGCGCACTTGAGGACGCGATGACGTCACACCTAGCAAGCGTCCTCAGTGTTTGCAGAAGTAAACATGGATTATAATGCTGGCGCGCATTTTGCGGTCATTAATTTATTTTCTAACCGGAGCTTTCCCTCCGTTGACTGTTCTTCTCATTGTTGTCCGCTATGGGTGTTGTCTCTCTTCCCACTTCTGCATAGCAGGATGCAGAGTAGTGACGTTTGTCGAGTATCGGTGACGTACAGGTCGGATAAATGCGACCCGGCCGTACAGACACAGGTCGCATTTGAAAAGATCAGATACGTATCGGATTCAGGACCATATATCCAAGTGTCCTGGGTCGCATTTGAAAAAATCCGATCTGTGTTGTTCAGACTGTCATAAAAAGATCAGATACAGGTAGCATATGGGCAAAAAAATCGGAATAGGGTCCCTTCAGGCTGCAATGTGAACGTAGCCTTTGTGTGGCCTTCCCGACCATTGCTCAAGAGCGATACAAAGTTGGCCCGCCTGCACAGGTGGTTGATGGAGATTACACATTTTTAGGTCAAGAATTTACAAATTAAAATCCTCTTGATTAGGTACAACACAAAGTATTTACCTTTTATTGACTTTTGTTTTTGCTTTCACTCAAATTTAGTTCTAAATAGGATCACAAACACTCAGCAGCAGACCTGTGGCCATGTATCCATTAAAGAGTGACCCATATCTAGTCCTTGTTGCCCTGACTTGTTTCTTTTTTTTTCTGATCAAAAAGAGAAAAAAAACACCCAAAGCACATTTGAAACCATATTACTTTCTCATTATAAGACGATTGAGCAAAACACTTTTTTAATTTACTATAGAAAAAAAAAAAAACACAGAGCCTTTGACTACTTGAAAACTATGATTAATATATTGTGAGTTGAAGATGTTTTGAGTGAGAAGCAATTTAAACTTTAAATTACGTCGTTTTGTGTTTATTGTAGGTACATTCATATATTGTTACGTAACATGGCGTTTGCATTTGCACTGGGAATATTTCTGGATGTGTTAATTCTGATACTTTTCCGGTGGAAAATTGGTGTCTGAAAAAACTCAAATTAAAATGATGGCACACTGGTGAGTAAAACTGAGTAAACAGCATTTTATTTCTTTATTTTTTAGGAAATTGTCTTTGTTAGATGTTGGAAGAGTTTTCTTTTGTACTTTAACGGTTTAGCTCACAGGAAAATCGTTCCGCTGTTGTCTCTGGCAGCAAGAACATTTAGTCTCAGGAACGTCCTCAGAGGTAAAAACAACAAACAAAACAAAAACCAGAGAGCCATTTCACACGAGTCTTCATGGAGTTTGATGTTGGGAATGCAAACTGGTTGGGAAGTGGCGAGCAGACAGCGCTGTGTCAGCAGGGTGCCTTGAAAACACCGTCAACATTTGATTGTCTCTGCCCTCTTTCCATCTCATGCCGGCTCGCCGTGGCCTCAGTGCTGTCCGTCTCTACAAAGGCAGCGCCGCATGGCTCCTCGCTCAGCATTTACCCGCACTGTTGTGTAGGGAAAAAAAGTGCTGCTTCAGGCCCGCATGTCATAAATAAACCCAACGAGCAACTGGCAAACAGCCAGCGAGACATTAGCCGATTGAAAGCTTACAAGCTTTTAGCTTGTTGAAGGACTTTTACGTATGCAAACACGTAGCGATTTAGAAATGATCCCTTACATTTATGATCAGCTCAGTCTTACGTAGGTTCTCTCTGATTTACTGCTGGCATCCGTCTCTTTTATCGCTTTCTGAGTGTGACTGCTTCGCGTCCCGCTCGGTTCTGCCTCATGTAATCCATGTTGTGGACGTCCAGAATGCAGCTGAAGGATTTTTTTTTATAATGGTTGCGCAAACACCCAATGAGGCTGTATTTACCATCGTTTAAAGCCACGCTGATGCAACACGGCAGCAAGAACAGCGCGCCTTTAATCATTTTAGGGAACAGGAATGCACCGATTAATTGGACCGGGTAATCAGATTCTGCAGATTTTCCGTAGCATCCTCTAGCGCCGCATGTTGTTGGACAGAAAGTGTTTGATGGATAAAAAAACGCAAACATCGCTGTTCATTTTAGCTGTGAGGAGTATAAAAGAAATAACAACAAAAGTTATTTTTATCAATGTGTGCTGCTCAATAACAAACAACCATGGGGCAAAGAAGTTTTTATGTCAGTCGTTACCGTCGTGTGAAAAAAGTAAGTACACCCATGGCATCGCTACATGAGTAAGGCAAGCAGCACCCAGGTGTTACAAATCAAAACACAGGAGTGAAGTGGTGTGAGTTAACGCAATGCTAAAAAGTATAAGGGCATCAGGAATTACATGGGAGAGGCAGCTGCTGCTGCTAATCGATCTGGGAAAGTTAGGCTACAACCAGGGTGACCGTGGCTTGATGGGTTGAGTAGTTGTCTGGCAATAAGAAGGTTGTGGGTTCGACTCCAGCTTCCCCTTGCCACATGTCAATGTGCCCCTGGGCAAGGCACTTAACCCCAAATTGCCTACCGAGCTGGGTCTCGGTGTATAAATGTGTGTGCGTTAGTGAGAGCGACTGGGTGAATGTGGCTATAGTGTACAGCGCTTTGGGTGGTCAGCATGACTGAAAAAGCGCTATATAAGTTCAGTCCATTTACCATTTAACCAGAAGAGGAAGCCTTGACAATCTTCCCATGAGTGAACGTCTCAGCACATTTAAGCCCACTCTAAAGTGTTGCAGGATTAGAAAGTTCAAGACCTCCATCTCAGACTTTTTAGGTCAGCTGAACATAAAATAAACATTTTGGTTTATTTGTTGGTTCCTCAGAGGAGGAGTAGAACTAAAAGCGAACACCGGGGCTCCATCCCAACACCTTTAATAATGGCTACTAGCTCCTGGTCTTTGACCTTTCATATGGTCAACAGTCCAAACTCTGCCGTGGGGAGGAAAGGAGCTTTGGACTGCTGTGCCGAATTCGAACTCTGACGTCATTAAGTGACAGAAATGCACATGGATGATGCGAATCCAATCCAGACCTACATCCTTCCAAGAAAGAACTACAAACTGCGCGCTCTGGTCTCTCCGGTTATTTCCGTTGATTTCCATGAGGGGGCTCTGCAGATACTTCATGTCACGCAAAGGATTGTGGGATACCTTGAGGCTTCTTAGCGCTGGTAAGGGACGTTGCGAGGTTCCAAGGCAAAACTAGCTGCAATAGGGAGCATTCAGGCTACTTTTCCTACCTCCTTCATTACTGACTGCACTATTCGGACATCGCTTATCATGACGCAGTTCCGTTTTGGCTAAAGGGTCCTTACTCTATAAGGGTATTTGGATTTAGCCCATGATTTCTCAGGGCCTTATGCAAAACTTACAATTTTTCCATAGATATGAAACAAAGTAATTGTTTAGATGTCACTGTTTCTATGACACACTGGAAATTTGCAGATTTTAATCAGAGACGCACCATCAAATCAGCTAGTTTGTGTCTTTAACAATATAATGCTTGTTTACAAGGTTCATCTGGGGAATTTCCCCAATTTTCCAGAATACCAACACAGTTTTGTATCAGCTATAAATAAAAAAAAATCTGTTCTGCTCACACTGTCTGGAAAAACAGCCGCCTTTTTGTTTTGTTCCTTCTTCTGCTCATGATCTCAGCTGTCGTTTTCTGTATCTGCTGTGTCTCTGGGGACCGCTCTCTGACTGGGAGTATTAATGTCGCTGTTGGCACACCCAGCCAGCGAGGTCATGGTGCAGAGACATCTGCAGCGGGTCAATTAGGCCAAAATTAGGTTTGCAAAGTTGCATCTTGATGAAACATGAGATATTTGGAATGTCATTTGAACAAATGAGACTTAAGTAGTTTGACCATGACACCATTTCTCATGAAAACACAGCATTTTAGCTCAAGTACCTGATAAAAAGTGTAAACTACGTTGATGGAGGGATGATTTGGTTAGTTCTGCAACCAGAGGAGTTGGACACCTTGCGGCCATTGAGCGAACCATGAATTCCTCTGAATACCAAAGTATTCTAGGGTCAAATATGAATCCATTTGTGCAACAACTGAACCTTGGCCCAAACTGGGACATCACCAGGACAGTCGTCCAAAATCTAGCAGCAAATCAAAAACCAGAAGGAAGACAGAAAAAGAAAGGAATCAACGTGTTGCAGTGGCCCAGTCAAAGTCCAGACCCTACCCTGACTGAAATACAGCGCAGAGCGGCGTGGAAACAAATCTCTGCAATAAACCGAAGAAGCGTTGGAAAGAAAAGTGTCAAAAAAACACTGTAAGAAACTGAGTACCACAACTGTGTGGCCCCACACCCCAAAGACCTAAACAGCTACAGGCTAGGACAAATTTAAAAAGTGACACCGAAATAAAATCCCAGGTATGACTAAGCGCTGATATTTGGGAACATTAAGGCTTCTTATGCAGCTACAACGGAGAAAGAACCAGATGTTTACATCTTTCAGTAGCAATAAGGTAGGCCTAGAGTAGCTCGCTCTGCACTGAACTAAATTTCTCACCAGAAACCACATCAACATCCAGCTGAATGTAAACATGACAGATACTGAAGAACGACCAGCTACCTGCAGCGTCCAATCAGGACGGACCGTAAAAAGGCAGAGGAATCTCATTTGATGGGAGGGGATTATCCCAACAGCTGCACATGCTGCATTCAGGCACAGCTGGGACACTGGGCTGTTGAACCATCAAAACAACTACAACATTATTTCATTCTTCATTCATTCTTCTTATTAAATATGGTCACACTCTAGTTAAAAAAAATCCCAAACATAACTTTGATTTCTATTGCTTGATGTCTATTGTTTTATAATCTGTCTATCCAGGCATTGGCTATGCTCACTTATTCTACTTTATTACCTGGAAGACAAATCCAACCAAAAATCTCGAGTCAGTTCTACACTTTTTTACATTTTTGAACTTTCAGAACATAATAGAAACAAATTAACTTATACAATTTAATTTTTTATTGCATAACAAAGGGTGGGAAAAACATCCTGTGTATCATTACAGTCCTAGTTGTAAGTCTTTATGGAAGCAGATTAATAAACAGTTTTTTTTTGTTTTATTTTGGAAAATAAGATTGCCTAACAGTGTTTCTCACTGTATCTGTGAGTTGTTTTGGTTTTAACGGGCTGCACTGCGGTGCGGTTGTTTTCACTGTTGCTTGGGGTCTGCAAACATGGAGTTCCCATATCCTCTCCATGCATGCAAGGGTTCACTCCCTCTGTCCCAGCTTCCTGCTACAGCGTGATTGGTTAATTGCACGCTCTAAATTAACTTGGAAGTGAGTATGTGCGTGATTTTCTCTCTTCTGTGTCCGTGTGATGTACTGCTGACCTGTCCAGTGTGTCCCCCCCACCTCCTGTCAGTGGCTGCTGGAGACAGACACCCCCTCCCATGTGTCCCTGCAGGATCACATGGGAGGGATCCTGCAGGATAATGTTTATTATGTTCATCCATGAATATAAAGAAATAATATATGAAGATTTCTTAAACAAATGCAATCTGTGCATCTTCTTAAAAGAAATTTTTATGACATATTGGAACGTGGCAGCATTTTAACCATTAAATGAAAATGCAAACCTTCAAACTTGGTGCAATCTGCTGGGTTTCCTTACATAGGAAGCTCAACTGATCTGCGTGATTTGATTGAATAGAGATGACGTGTTCTGAATTGGCGATATATAAACAAAATAAATAAAAATTGGAATTGAATTGAAATTGTGTGAACAGAACCCAGTGTAGGAATGAAGGATGCATAGTTTTCTGCCTGCTTACTGCCAGCAGCTGGTTTCTGCAGCTTCGAAACATGACTCACAGCGCCGCACTGTCTTAAACCAGATCCGACCAGATCCGACTGCTTGGCTGAATCTACCTGTTGTATAACAGGAAGCATGTTAAAAGTACACTTTGTAACTTCAGCAGAAGGGGATGCAGCGATGAGGATGATATATTTATGTGTTTGAGTAGGAGATTATAGTTTTGATGCAAGGCTGCCAGGAGTTATATCAGACACGTTTAACCTCTAGAGCTTATGGTTCTGGGTCAGAGGAGTCAGAAAAAAGCCTCAAATGTCTCTGAAATGCATCAGAGAGTGTTAAATTAAATGCTAAAAATATTTTTTTCTCCGCAGAAGTGGGAAAAAAAGAGGACAACAGGAGAATGCTGGTTGGATAATGTTTAAATTAGTAAGTTAATGCATCTGCTATCAGCCTCGTTTGGTTTATATAATATCCAATATAATCATTCCAGATTAATGGCAAGGTTTCAACTTTAGCACACTGAATTGACTGAACTGTACTGCATTGTTTGATAACCAGGATCAATTTGAGGCTATGGAGGACCGAGACTGACAGAATTATAAATAAAAAGCAGAAATTGCCTAATAAATAAACCAATTTTAAGATATAACAATTACTTTACAAAACAAGTAATTTTTTTATGTATCAATGTGTCTTTGTTTAAAATATCCCATATATTTACCTTACCACATTTAATACTATCATTGACCTTCGCATTTTTTCTGATTTTATTTCCAACAGTAATTAAAGCATTACATTTTACTCTTTTTATGTTTTTCTATTACTGTTACTTAAGGATGCATTTATGTCTCTTTCACTTCTCCCTTGAATTTTCTTTACTTGTTTTTCCCCACAAGCCTTTTTATTTCCATGTATTCTTTTTACATGTTTCTGTCTCCCTTTTTTTAACGTTGCCTTGTGCATTTTTGTCTCATTATGCAAATATGGTGGGGGTTCCTTCGTTGTGTCAGCTCCTCTCTCATTGGTCAATCAGGAGGAAGGTGCAGATCTGTTCCCACCATAATGATACTTCATTTCAGGCACAATCCATCTGAACATGGATCCTGCACCTTTCTAAAATACGAGACATTTTAAACAAAGACGTATTAATATAAAATTATTTTATTTTTATTTTTTTTTTATTAATCCGTTTATTTATCAGGCCATTTATATATTTCTGCTTTTATTTTTAATTCTGTCAGTTTTGGTCCTCCGTAGTACCGACTAGTTTAAAGAAACCCATTCAGCCAAGCAGGATAATCAAATATGAAGACAGAAATGCACCAGAAACGTATTCATGGTTACAGAAATCTTCGGTGTGTTTACAGATAGTCACCTAAATATTAGAGACAATGTATGTATATATATATATATATATATATATATATATATATATATATATATATATATATATATATATATATATATATATATATATATATATATATATATTAACTTCATTCAATAAAGGTGATATGACATTTCCGATATTTCAATATACATTACAGTCTATGATTACAGCATTTGTTATCACTGACGTTCTTTTATGTAGTTTTTTGTTTTATTTTTTAAAGCAAATACTTATAAAATGTTATATTGGAGGAGTTGTTTTAAACATGGCAAAATAATTGTCATAGGTTTATACAGGCACCTGTTGTGGCCATTCTTGTCAGTCTTTCTTTTCTTTCTCTGCTTTTATTTTTGTTTATGTCGATATCGTAATTCTATTGTATCGTCTGAAATTAAGAAATATATTGTGATATAAGTTTTGGCCATATCGTCCAGCCGTAGTAGATGAAATCCATATTATTGGCAATTTGTACTCCCAATAATTTTTTTTTTTATCAAATCATTGTAGTTGTATTTTCAGTTAGCTATCAATGCATAATTAAAAGGTAAACATGAACATGATGTTAATGAGCTGGTTTTTGAGGTTCCCAGCGAGTAGTTACTGGTTCCAGTGTAGGTCTGGAAACCACATCCTCTTGGTTGACCCCTAATCAGGTCAGGCTCCAGTCTTTCGATTGTGGCTCCAGTTGACCTGATTAGAGCTGAAGCGAGATGATTAGGCTGCTCACACATTTAGTCATAAATTACTCCGTCGTGTACGTTTCTGAGTGAGGCTGGACTGCAGCAGGGCCTCAGGCTGCAGCGCGGAGGCGTTACTGCAGGAACCAGACTCCCATCATGCCTTCTGGCTGGAAGCAGCGTGGAGCTGTGATGGATGGGGACGATGAGGCTGAACATCAGTTGGTTTTTATACCATTAGAAGCTGTTTCCTCCATCAGCAGAAACGCTGCTGCCTCAACATCAGCAGGCTGGTGTCCACCACTCCATCTCTGTCTGCGTCTGCTTCCCGTCTCTTCGTCTCATGCTTTACTCTCTTCCGTGTTCTTTCTACGCTACCACACAGTTATTGTTATAAAGACAACTTAGCATAAAAAGTGATTAAAAGCAGAGAAAATACAGAAAACATGAAAAGGTAATAAGGTGTGAATCCAAGACAAACGAGGATCAGGTGGAGCTTTTCTTCTCTTTTATTCTAAGAAAAATGTGTTTGTTTTTACTCTGGGCCGACCAGTTATCGGCTGGCTGAGGTTCAGAAATGTTTGCATGTGTTTTTATTATTTCCTCATTTCTAAATGTTTATATTAACCTTAATATGAGACCCGACCCTGACTGACTTACAGCGCAGAGCGGCGTTGAAACAAATCTCTGCAATAAACCGAAGAAGTATAATAATTACAGCTAATTTTTGCTGTGTTGAAGGTCCTGCATGTTTAAAATGAAGAATATTGGATACAATCTTTAATTTCTGGTGCTGTTAGATTTAATTTTCTCAGAAATTCTTGCTTTATCAAAGGAATAAGTTGTTAAACATCAAATATTTCCAGCAACTTTAAAAGCAGCAGCACTAACCCAGTATTTGAATAAGGACACAATTACAGAATCGCTGCATGATTAAGAGGCAGTTTCATTTTTATCGGATTTTATTTGGTTCAAAATGGATTCTCCGTTCCCGTCTAAGATGAAGGTCCAGCAGGAAAAGCAGTTTTATTTTGAATATGTATTGATAAGGAATTGCATCTCCTGTCTGGAGTATTTATCTCGCTCCCTGTCTGTCCCGCCTCATGCCTCAGCAGCACAGGATCAGCAGCCTGGTTATCATTTGTCCCGTCCTGATGGTCGGCATGGTGTTGCGTAACACGGCCGGAGGCCAGTGCAGGGTTTTCCCTCCTCTCCCCCCTCATGTGGGATTATCCCTGGTGCTGCTGAATCCCTTTGGGAAGGCCGAGCTGCTGGTGCAGGCCTCATGATTTATCGTCCTGGTTGTCTCTGTCAGGTGATGTAAAAAATCAAGAACAGTGATGGAGGAGCAGGAAACTGTCTGTTTGTGGTGCTGTTGGAATTTCTGGAATATTTCTGACGGTTTTAAGTCGAAGGCTTAGAGCTTTTATTTATTAATGCTTGTTGGATAAATTAAATAATCTTCAGATACTTTTACACAACATTCCCTCACTAATCGCTCCTTTTGGTGGAAAAATAAAACGTAAACGTGCTGCTCCTCTGTCTCCCTTTTATCTATTTTATAAAGTTCATATCTGAAGTCAGAGTATTTTAATATAAGAAGGTCATTAAATGCTTTATATGCAAAAGGTAAATCATGTGGTTTCTGTCTGCTGTTTTGGAACATCTGGGGACTTTTGAAAGCACCATTTTATCTTTCTAATAAGGATTAAGTATATGTCAACTTATTTAATTTACCTATAATATTTCTATTGTAGTCATTATTTGTATGTATAAAAATTCGAGAGTTGTATTTTGCTCACTTAATGATTTATTTATTTTATCACCCTTTTAAATAGGAAAAGACTCTGAGATCAAAGAAGCCTTTTGCCAGAGCGTCCAGTTTTAAAACATTTTAGATCTACCAACTAAAACTTGAAAGAGAATACATCAAGACTTAAAGTCACTTAAAGGTCTGAAAGGAGATCATAGAAATTTAGTACAAGTACCTGCAAGTTTTAAGAAGAGATTAAAATGCTGTAGATTCAAGAGTTTTAAAGTTTATTTAATTTTCTTGTTGAAAATCCCTAAATGAAGACACCTAGAGAGCCACTTGGTTGTTTCTGTCCTCAGCTCTGATTTGATCCAACTCTTCTCCGTTGTGGCATCTTGTTTTGATGCGGGACGCTGCAGCTGCCTGTTGGTCTGAGCGTAGAGAGAGACCGAGTTCACAGGGAGACGCTGCTTTTATTTTAAATCCACCTGTCTGCTTTTTCTCCAAAGTTACTGATACATAAAAATTAAAACGAGGTTTGACTGTAAGCTTTTGTAATGATGCATAACATAAAGAAAAATAACACCCGTTTTTGAAGAAAGCATAAACACCGTCATATTAAATTCAATTTAAATGAGTCAGATTTGTGTTTTGGGACGATAGGAATTTGTGAATAATATGACTACAAAGTTACATTTTGGCTCAAGCAGAAAGCAAAATAAAAAAAAAAAATTCTAACTTTAATGCTCTTTTGGTAAAATCTTATACAATTTAAATGAGTTAATGCATTTCTTTGGCACAAAAGAACAAATGAACAAAAAAAAAAGTTTTTTGTTGTGTTCGCCTCTCGCTTTGTCCTCACACCATTAAAACCTAAAGAACAAATATTACAAAGTTTTGCAGGTTTACAGCTGCTTCTGTATTGACAGTGTATGTAAATATCTGGTTGTAAAAATAAGTAGTTAAATGTAAAACTTGAATATCCCTTCAGCTCCACAGCTGGAAAAGGTTTGTGAACCACCACCCCTCCGGTGTACTGATCACCTGTCCAGGTGATAAATGGTGCGCAGCCTCCCTGTCTGTAGCTGTGTTAGCCCCGCCCACAGAGCAACAGCATCTTGAAATAAATGCTAATTTTAACATACAGTGGTTTAAAATTTTAATCAATGAGTTAATTTTAATTTAAGCGTGAAATTAAGAAACTGCTGACACGATTAAATTATAGTGGATTTATTTGTATAATCTATCAATTTCAATTAACTGATCACATATGTAAATGAGTATTTAACTGCTTATTTATATAATTGTGGAAATGTTTGGCCATTGATAGAGTGGTGCCGAAAGAATACACTAAACTTTTCTATCTTAAAGTAAAGATTGTAAATTTAATAGGTGAACAGATACCTGCCAGCTGTGAGTTTAATTCCACTTTTTTAAAAGAACCAATGAGATCCACTCAGTTGTGCGAAAAAGAAAAGCTTTTATGACAGAAATGCAAAAGTAATCAAGAAAAATCTACAAAAGACTTGACATTTAGAAACAAAAACACTTATTGGAAGTAGAACATCATCAGTGACATGAACCCAGTGCTCCCAGTGAGCTCTCTGGGCTCTAAAACTCAGCTAAGCCTCAGTCTGGTTCCGTGCCTGGCCCGGCTTTGAGCTCTCAGTCACGCCATGGCATTTTTTGGGGTTTTCTTTCAACTCCAGCCAGGGATTTAACCGCATTAATTCCCTCTAATTGGAGAAATCTTCACCCTCAGCCTCTACCAGGGTCCTTATTGCCAAGTCATATGATCCGCAACACAAGACAGGCACACATGGCCCTTTTGTGCACGGCTCTTATTGTTCAAATAGTCGCGGTGTGGGTTGTTGCACAAATCCTGGAAATTAGCAGATATCACAGAGTTCATAAACACTTTGCTATCAAAGCTGATTCATAGGGGCTCTTAGAGGAATAAAATTTAAGGTTTTCACACATAAGACGCAGAAAGTGTAAAGGAACGATGTCCTTTTCTCACTGTGACGCAACTATCTTTAAATAGTAGTTTGTGCATGACAAACGGTTTTAATCGTCTACACCAGTGGGTAAAAATATCTTTAACACGTGGTAGGAGAAAGCAGAAAAACTGGTGGAAACAAGAACCAAGTTAATTGATTAAACCATTTACAAAGCTAAAACAATATGTATTGATGCCTCCTAGTGGTGATGAAATGCAATAACTGTACTTTTTTTGTAATTTTTCTTCTGTTTCCAGCCATCATGTATGTGATGGGAGCCCTGGGCCCGGCGGCTGGTTACCTCCTGGGAGGAGTCCTCATTGGATTTTACGTCGACCCAAAGACTGCAGTCAACATCGACCAAAACGACCCCCGCTTCATCGGCAACTGGTGAGACGGATCAGCCGCTTTGCTGTGGATGCAGATGGATAATGAGTTTGTGTAATGAAGGAGGTTTCTGTGTGACGTGTTCTAAAAGGTTTTCTGTCCCTTTTAATGCTTTGAACGTGCTTTTATCAGCATTTATGTTGATGCAAGCGATGCGTTTTACAGGCCTTGAGATTTATTTCAACCCAGTTTAGATCTTTATTTTATTTCAGTTAAGCATAACTGATGCATCCCAACATATAAATGATACAATAACAATTAGAAAATATTCTTTTTCATGACATAATTCAAGCGGCGTGTAGAAGCTGGAGTTCTGGACAGACAAAATAGAGGCCCCAATTATCTGGCTGTCCTAGGGTCCCTTCTCAGTGGAAGGTGCTTAAAATGAAACAAATTCAGCTTAATGTGACAACAGAAATGTATGAATCAATCAAAGTTGAAATCTTTTAAATGTAAATTAGTTTTGATAAAGCTGCGGACTTAATTTAATCTTCTCCTAATAATTGCATCATAGAGCTAAATAAAACTGGGTGCCAAGTTCTTCTTTTTAGGGTAAATCTTAAAATAAATCTGCAGCAATTCATTTCTTTGGAAATCTACAAAGAAAAATGTAGCAGGAATGTAGAAATAATCTATAAAACTCCTCTAATTGCTTTGCTTTATCAGCTTCACGCGTGGATAAGTTGAATCAAAGCCAAGTTCCTTGTTTGTTCCCCTGAATCGGTCCATACCTTTAATTCTGGTATGTATCCAAAACACCAATTTTTTTATTTTTCTCTGTTATGACATGTGATTATGAGACGTATCACAGCCGTCTAAGCATTTGCTGCAGCTTTTGATTATTCGAATGTCCAGACCTCTTGGTGATGCCACCGCCTATCAGCTGTAGAACCAGGGAGTCAGCATCCTGAGCTGAAATGTTTTTCAGCTCAGAGGTCCTAACAGGTAGTGACACCGTAATTCTCCTAATATCCATTCAGCAGAGCGGCTTCGTTGCTAACCAAAGCCATACTTACATATTTTAACAGATTTTTGAGCGCATTGTACACCATAAAATCGGCCAGTAAGCACAATTTTAATCATATATGAGGCGCACCATCAATTTTTGAGAAGATTTAAGGATTTTAAGTGCGCCTTGTTTTCTGGAAAATACGGTAATAACTTTCTGTGTCTTGTGTGCCTAAGGTGGAGCGGGTTCCTGCTGTGCGCCGTGGCCATGCTGCTGGTCATATTCCCCATGTTCACCTTCCCCAAGAAGCTTCCTCCTCGACACAAGAAGAAGAAGAGGAGGAAAAAGCTGAGTCTGGACGACATGTCCAGCGACGACGACGTGCTCAAGGAGAAGAGCAACAACAGCAAGCATCAGTCGGTCACCTCGTCCATGGGCTTCGGCAAGGACATCCAAGGTACCGACCACCTGCCAACTCCTCTCTACTTCTTTTAAATCTTCATTTAAGAGCAAATAAATAAATAAAACTCTGCGGAGGAATATTTGAAGCAGACTAGACGCACAGAAGATGTGCAGCGATGGAGCAAATGCTCCATCTTTGTCAGTTTGACCCGCAGAGTGAAAAGGTGCAGAAAACCTGTGAAGAATCACTGTAATGTTCTTTTTTTTATTTTATTTTTTTATTTATTTTTTTCCCAGTGTCCTGTCTAGCAATGTGGCAATAGGAATTGATGTCTCAATGCCAGATAGAGCTCGACAGATTTTGCTTATACAAGTGGAGCAAACAGCTTTCGCCATAGTGCTCCGCTTGATTTATGCTTGTAAATAGATTTATTGTGATTCCTGCAGGGAGAATTTCAATTTATATGGACACTACAATGGGAGAGTAAAGGAAGAACAAGAAGTGAGAGAGAAAAAAAAAGAGTGAGGTGAGAGAAAGAAGAGATAAAAGGGAGAGAATGATAAAACGTCCTCTGTCTGCTCCATCACCTGGAAAGAGACGAAAAAAGAACAGCACAACCAACAGACATAAAGCAACAGATACACTCGAATAACACCTAGATGCCATTGCTAAATCATATATATTATTATTTAAGCTGACATGTGTAATGTGATACCTGAAAAAAGAAAGTGAAAGAACACAAATAAATAAATAAATTATAAGCTTACTGTATATAAGTGAACATTTAATACCTGGGACCCAGCACCTGTGGGAGTTTGTGAGAGTGCGCTAGTTTAGGTGAAAATTATCCAGAAGGAAATAGCTTGATAGTGATTGCGGAGAACCAACTGTAATGTTCTGCTGTAACAAGCTGCAGATCAATGTGACGGGATTCACTGCTGTGAAGCGAAGAAGTAGTTTCTAACCTGGGCACAGTTTCAGATTTAGTTCCTGAAACAACTTTGTTTTTAAGGTAAAAAGTGGCCTTTGTTGCTGCTTGCACGTAAAAGCTGCTTCAGAACAAGTTGAGAACAAACAGGCAGTTTTATTCTGATAAACTGAGAGGGATACCATGATTAAATCTGTATCTGCAGATGTTTCACAGCTGTCCTCCTCGCAGGAGATTAACGGTCCTCCGCCGACGTTTTCACGGTGAAGTCAGATGTCAGCGCCTCTTCTCCTAATTGTCTTCCAGACCTTCCCAAAGCTGCGGTGAGGATCCTCAGCAACGTGACCTTCCTCTTCGTCAGCCTGTCCTACACGGCAGAGAGCGCCATCGTCACCGCTTTCATCACCTTCATCCCCAAGTTCATCGAGTCCCAGTTCGGGATCCCGGCGTCCAACGCCAGCATCTACACCGGTGAGCTGCGGGGCGTTCGTCGCGTCAAGCCTTAACTGCGGCAGGATTTTCAGTCTCGTGAGGACAGCGATATTCCTCCTTATTCATCGATTCTCAGACGCAGACAGGCAGGACACCTCCCTCGTCTTCTCGGTTCAGTCAGCGGTGAATTTATCTGGGAGCGGCGCTGCAGAGACATTCAGGGCTGCAAGCCAACATTAATAATAAAGAAACTGCTGTTCTCCAAATGAAGCCGGGCTCCGAGGAGGCTGAGCCGGCTCGCTTATAGGGCTACGCTCCAAATAAGGCCCACTCACAGCCACGGCCTTGCCCTACATACACAAGAGCACACACATGCATGAAGAACAGGCATGCGTTTTTATGCAGATTATGAGCTTTAAACTCAGTTTATCTGTGTGATTAGAAGTAAAGGAGTAAGGGTAGTTGATCATGTGGCCTAATAACTCACTTCTCTGACCACTGAGGTGGAGAAAAACCAACAGACTGAAACAGATGGTTTTGGACAACATGTTAATAAAACATGTCGACCGGCAGACTCAGAAATCTGACCAGTGTTCCTGGTTCTGCTGCTGAAATAAAGGATTAAATGCAGACCTCACTAAGAGGAGCTAGATGGAGATTCCTTTAAACCTTTAAAGGGTCATCTGACCCAAAATGGGACCACAGGATGAAGCTTTTTGAAAAACAATACCACTATTACATTGTTTTAAACCATTAATCTTGAAATATATAAATGCAAAGGTCTCTAATTAGGTTGTACCTCAACTATAATTGGTGCATGCTAGAATTAGGCTTGAATCAATATTTGTACAGTGGTACCTTGACTTATGAGTGTCCCAAATAAGTTTTTCAAGATAGGAGTCGTCTCTTTTTCTTTTTTTCTTTTTTGCTATGACCCGAGAGCTAAAATGCAGATCATGCGTCAGCTTCAGACTTCCCACCAATAGGTGGCGCCACGGTGAGCGCTGCAACAAAGCAGCTACAGATGCTGCAGGTGATGCGGAGGCAGTTATCTCTGCAAAAGATATAAAGGAAATGTTGGGAATTTGGGGAAAAACTTTCAGGCTTTATTCAAAAGAAATCTATAAAAAGTTAAAGTTGCAAATAAATGCACAGCAGTGCTGTTTAAGGATGATTTCCCAACACATTACAGAGACATTATGGAAAGGAGGGATGAAACAGATTAAATTTGACAGGTTTGTAGTTGAAAACCGCTGCAGATGAAAGGGAGGAAAGTTTGTTGCAAAGGGGGAAAAATTCCTGATCAGTTATTCAGTTCAGGGACCCGGGTGGCAGCATTTGGGAATCGAACCAGGGAACTTGTAGCGTCTTGCTCACCACTTCTTCCCCAGAGTGTAAAGCAGAGGTTCTCAAACTTTTCGTAGCCAGAGACCCCTTAGCAGCGGTAAAATTTTTCCAAGGATCCCTTTAGATTCCTCATGTTGATGGTATTTTTTAATCAACCTTTTGTTCTGTTAAATACATTAGGAATTATGCATGTTTTTGTCATACTTTCTAATTTTAGCTGATTTTGGCTTTTGGTGAAGACTTAGACTTAGACTTAAGAAGTGAATAGAGTTAAATATTTGTCCATTGTGTTGCTGAACCCCTTCCTCAGCAGAGCCTCCTCAGGCCCGACAAAATGTGTTTCACGGCCCCCCAACCCGTGGTTGGAGGACCCCTGGGGGTCCGGGGACCCCAGCTTGAGGGCCGCTGGTATAAAGAACACAAACCTTTTACAATGATGGGAAAAGTATGTTTTTTTTAATAAAACCAGCCTCACTGAATTATTTCTGACGCCTCACAACAATTTAAAAGTTTGCGAAACATTTATACAGTAAATATTTTGAATATTTTTTGGTTATACTGATCGGCAGCCACTATTACGCTTATGCCTGCCACAATTAAATCTAAATTTAGAAATTTACTTTAACATTGACAGTTACAGGTTTGAAGAGAAGAGGAAGCAGCTTGACTGTAGAGCTCATAAAGCTCTTTTTTTGTGTGTGACGTGAAAAAGTGAAGCATTTTATCTTCGCTTCACTGTATCTTCCAGCTAATGGCTTCCATCTGAATCACTTACGGGCAGCTGGGAATTTCTTTTCACCAGTTTGTTTAAATATCTGTTAAATCCAGGCAAGGCTCGGAGAGGTTTGGGTTTTTGGAATAAAAATGGAGAGCGTCACTTTTTAAAAGCGCTCCTTATTTGTTTTGGAAACAGCTCGCGTCTCAGCGTTAATCACTAGCCTCCCTTTTCTTAGCTGGAGCCTTCTGTGGAGTTAATAAACGCTATTAAGTTGAAGGTCCATGAAATATTCAGATCACGCCCGACTGAGGGGCTCTTTCTCTGTGAAGTCACGCCTTGGGAGGCTTCTGTTATCCCAGATCCTTAAGTGTTCGGTTGCGTAACCGTCTCGCCTGGACCAGGAGTGTGCTGTGAAGTCGTGATTTAATCTGCCACTCACACATTTTGATTTCCGCTTCAGACCCTTCAGAGAGTAGAATCAAACCCAGGGAGATTGTCGACTAGAGTCAAACGGTTCCATAATCCTCATATTTATTGTCTAAACCTCCATGATCTTTAACAACCATCGGTAAAAACTTATATACTTAAATAAACCTTTAACTGTAGTATTTAAACCAAGCCTTGCTGGAGCACATTTACTCAGTGAGGATATAAATCTATTCTCTGTTATCGGGGCCCTTTCTGTTCATACGACCTCTTTCAGTCTCTTCCGCCAACATTTCATGAGGCTGAAGCTCTGGATCCTGTTCCTGTAGAAGGACCCGCTGACGACCCGTTTTCAGTTCACTGGCAGATAACACCAGATTTTTACGTAAAACGTCCCAGTATCTCTGCACTCACGATGACATCCAGTCTAACGACGGCAGAGCAACAGGCCCACAGCATCACAGCTCCTACACCGTGGCCAATGTGGGAGAATTACTTAACTATTAACCTTATAAAAAAGAAAGAAAGACTCAGAGAAAATGGCGTTCCTTTGTCTTAACAACGAGAATTCGTCTTTATTATGCCTAGAAACGTACAAACGGGTTTCCGGAGCGAATTCTGACATTCAAATACAATGGTCGTCGTTATAAAGGAACATAATGTGTGTGCGTTAAACACAAGTGTCTGTGTGTCTCCATTGGTGTGTGTGCGTTACACGCTATTGACGTCAATTGGCAACAGGGCTTAAATTCTGGGAAGTGTTTATCACTAAAAGTACAACAACAGAGCGATTAATTCCGCTACTTGACATATTTTGAAACAGATGTTTAAACAGATGTTTCCTCTTTCTCCCATCGGCGAGAGCCAGGGAAAAAGGTCAAAATGACCCGAACTCCCATAAATCCTCCCTTGGCACGTTACAGCGTGACATATCTAGAAGACCTCTTCATTGAAAATCTGACTCCACACTGATCAAGTCTAGCTGTGATAATAACAAACATGTAAAAAAAAGTCTAATTTCTTACACAACCAATGGATAACATACTAATGTAATCATGGTGTCTACACAAGTGCTGATATAAAATGTCATGTAATAAGTGCAGATTACAATCAACAACATATTTCCAATAATAGAGGAGAGAGAGAGACAGAGAGACAGAGAGAGAGTCAGAGAGAGAGACAGAGAGACATTGAGAGAGTCACGTATGCAAAACAGTCATTGCTTTTGCAATAACATCTTTCCAATTTAGATATGAAAGTGAAAAAACCCCGATAATTATCATTTATTTATGTGTCATTCTCGGGGAAAAAGTCTTTCATGGACCTCTTATACCTCTGAGCATCCGCCGTTATCATCGGTCACCTGACCGACGGCATCAATTGGAAGTCAGCCATGCTACTCGCAATGACATCCAGCACTTGTCATTTAAAAGAGTACATAAGCATGATACAATAACAAAACATCATAATACAAACAACAAACAACATATGTAAATGATCTTGCTAATAATATTGATACGCAGGATTAAAAAACGAAATGGATGTTAGAATCTAATGTTATGATAGTATAAACTAAACTAACCGGCCGCCTGTGCTACCTTATCTATCAAAGCTTCATTATATTGTATTTTGTTTATTTATTTATTGAGTAACTTAAACAAGGTTAATAGGGTTAGTCATCTTCAGTTTGTGTGCTTGGCTTGAATGAGTTCCTGGACACGTAGCAAAACAAAAAGAGTTCATTCCGATCACGGGGCTCCTTTCCATGTGGCATGAGTCTGTAGCACACGCATGAGTCCATGGATGTGTCCAGGCGGCCGGGGATCAGCCCTTCGGATGGCTGCTGCCTGATGTCATCCATCTATACATTGTCCCCACAATCCACCTTTTCAAAACAGGCACAACACAACACACAATTAAAAAGAATACAATCAGCGTTATCACCAAAATTATTCCTGTTTTTGCAGCCATTGCTCCCCATTCTCCTAAAATTTCTTCCAGACTTTTCCACGACCAGTTGTTTCTTCCAGCATTCTCTTTTACTTCTTCTCTAAGTTTCATAAGTTTAGCCATTATTACCCTAAACGAACCTTTAGGAGCTGTGTTCATGGGAATATATGTACAGCACTCATTGCCAAACATATGACATACACCTCCCTTGCTGGCTAGAAGCCAATCTAAAGCTTGCCTGTTTTGTATTGCCATTCTACTTGTTTCATGTAATTGGTCTCCTAGTGCCATAAATCCTTCCACCGTGAAATTTATCATCCTCTGCTGATTATAATAAATGTAATTTATCCATTCAACATTTTTATTAATAGTAATCTGAGGCAAAATAGACTCAAAACCTGCTTTAACTTCATGTTGTGCTTTAAATTCATCTGGAATTCCTCTTGGTTGACCAATAAGATTTAAATAAACTTTTTCATTTAATCCGTAATCTCCTAGACTCTGACGAGACCTAGTTTTACCTGTTTCAATTTGAACTAATTCTTTTACCCCTTCATACACTAAGGTTATCGGTACTTTCATTCGTACTAATGCACAAAGTCCTATCCACTTCAGTGGTAAAGTGTTCATTAGCATGTCATCACCACACATCCAGTAACTGTCTGCCACTGGATACGTTTGATCTCCTAAAAAGAAAAGTTTGGGAAAAGTCATAGTTATATTTTTACAGTCCTCTTCTACAAATTCTGGGTTTTCAACCCAAACGGGCTTTGTAGCAAACACTGGTGTTACATTTGCATGCTTAAACCAAGATAACACCCAGGTTACATTACATTTCACAGTGGTGTTTCCTACATTAATTCCTTCATTGTCCTCAAAACCTCCACTAACGAAACATTCGTAGTCTGCATCATAATCTATGTCATAATCAGTAGGTGGAACATTATCTGTAGTACTAATGTTAAATTCTGCACACAATGATTCTAATTTATACCCTTTCCATTTTTCTAAGTATTGATGAGAGTTTCTTGAACCATATAAGAGTCTACAACTCAAACCACACATAGGTAATTTAAAGAATGACACTGCGTCTTCTCTTGAAGTGAACTCACCATTGCTACATTTTTACGCTGCACTACTGCACATTCTTTTGACCTGTATTTTTTCTGGAATAACCATAGGTACTGCTCCCGGAGCAACAGTACAGACTAAGCAATCATTTTTAGTTAACTCCCTAACAGTATACCATGATGTTGTATACCATGTATTATGTAAGGCTCTTTGCCATAAAGGATCTCCCCTTGGTCTGATTCCGTGCCATTTAATATCCTGTAGTTTATTTATTGCTCTTGGTATAGCTACTTTTGGATTGCGTTTTTCATAAAATTGATCTAAACCTTCAGAGATATCCTTACATCCTTCTTTTTCAGAGCATCCATACTGTTTTGGATCCGGTTCTGTGAAATCTAATATTAGGTTTTTGTCCTGGTTTTGACGTTGCCTCAACCCGAGAAGGTACTGTTGTAATTAATCTTGTTAATGAAGGTTTAGTACTTTTTAAAACTTCCTTTGTGGATTTAACTGTACTTGAAACTACTGCTGTTTTGGGTTCTACTGCAGTTGAAACTATTGTCCGTGGATTTGCTTTAGTCGTGGCGGTTGTTGGAGGTTCGGTTATGCTATTTTCAGGTCGAGGCACCGTAGGTTTTGCATTTTCTAAATTGCTATCAACCTCTGTTGGTAGCACTTCCTTTTTATTTGTATATACCTGTGTAGTTTTATCGTTATTGTTTGAACTTTGTATTGTGCTAGTCAAGATTGTAGATGCTGATGTAACTGTTAATGTCTTAACTGTTAAGGTTGTCGGTTTATTTGGTCCTGATGTGGTGATTGAAGTAGGTACAGTCACATGTGCACTTGGGACAGTAATTTCTTCACTTCTACAGTAGTTGTAGAAGCCATAGTTGTTGGGGGGAAACAAATGATTTCTTTTGGTAAAGCCTCTTTTTCGGTAGGTTCCATAATATAGATGAATCAACTTTTCCACTTGAAGTGATGTCTTCAAATTTCAACTCGTATGTTTTGTCAATACGGAAGGCTATAACATCTGCTTCAATAATCCATCCACAATTTGTAATCTTAACAGTCATTTTACAATTAATGTTTTCTTGATTTATACTAGATAATTGATGGCTCACATTAGCATGCGAATTACACATCCTTCGTCTGTCACCCTTTTGCAACAATCCAGAGATAATCACGTTTCTTTCAACCAAATCATATTTATCACTGTCTGGTTCAACATGAATCCTAATTTGATCATTAACTATTTGAACTGTAGCAATCATCTCCTTGTCTCCTATTCGCTCTAAATCACCATTTTGTGTACCTCCTTTACCATTACCTGGATTATTTATTGTTAAGTCATATTTGTAATTGTCCTCAGGATCCCAATGGGACTCTATTCTTACTTCTACGCAAAAACCATCGTCCTTAATGTATAAAAGGATTGAACACTGGTCTCCCCCATACACTTTATATTCCTGTTTAACACTTTTTCCGCATAATTTCCTGGTATTGTAATAGACATTTACCTCAAATTCTGTATCTAATTCTGTATGAAATTCTGTATCGGTTACCGTTGCTTTCCATTTGAATTCAGCATGGGTCTGTCTTTTCTTACGCATTCTTTTTGTTTTTACTCTTAAGTGTTCTCTAAGACCTAGATGAGTCGTTAACTTTAGTTCAGCTGGCAAAAACACTGGTGTGTACTTGTTCAAACCCATTAACGTTGTGTTGTACTTATCTTGTTCTACAAAGGTGGATTTCCCTTTATAGACCGAAGTCCCAAAGTTCATGGTTGGACGTCGACTGTCTCGACCCACATTACTTGTTGCTTTTTCTCGTAGTTGAGCTGTCGTTAGCTGATGCTGTGGCGCTGGCTGCAGGCTGTGAGAGTTCATCTCCGGCCTCGCTGTCGTTAGGTTCACCACTTCTGCCAACATCCACAGGTGAAATGTCATTAATACTAGTCTCATTGCTGCAAATCGTCTGTTCACACTTTTCCCAATGTCTGGCTTCACATTGTCTCTTGCGTACACTTTAGTACAATAGAAGATATGAAAGTGAAAAAACCCCGATAATCCTCCCGATAGGAGGCTTTTAACAGAGTTGAAGGGAGGATTTAACCTCGTTTGCCTAAACCTGGAGTACTCAACCAAAAACAGACTGCAGTCAACTCTGTTAAGGCCACATTTTCATCGGAGTTCCACGCATGGAATGATCCGAGAACTGCCTTTTTCTTTTTTCAAGCGCTTACATTAACAGGGCCGCGCCCTAAAGACTCCGACCAACCGAACATTTATAAGATCAATTCTTTCAGAAATGATCTCTTTGATTCTAAAAAGTTATGTATATTAGAAAAACTTCAGCAAAGACCCGTACTGGTCCGATTCATTTCTTATACGCCGTCGCTTCTAACGTCATATTTGACGGGACATCCGATAAAAGCGGCTGGGAGTAACCAATCACTTCTTTAAGTTGTCATGTGTGCCCAACTGTGGAGGAAGCAAATATCATTCCAAATCTTTTGATGTTTAGACAACTTATTTTTCTACGTAGAAAAATACCAAATAGATGTCAAGCCAAAGGAACGACCACTCCCGTCTGTCAATCAATCACAAACAACGCTCTTCCCAATTCAAATTACACAGGCGGCAGATTCATCGCTAACAAGCAGAGAGAGGAGAAGACAGAGCAGCAAAAAATGTATTTTCACTC
Source organism: Fundulus heteroclitus (assembly GCF_011125445.2). NCBI lineage: Eukaryota > Metazoa > Chordata > Actinopteri > Cyprinodontiformes > Fundulidae > Fundulus > Fundulus heteroclitus. The sequence continues at coordinate 2,464,290 of NW_023396835.1, read as the reverse complement.
ACCTCTGTCCTCTCTCCTCCACCCCAGCGCGGAGGGGCCAGGTCCGCGCGGGGGAACCCAAGCCGTCTGTCCGGGAAGGCAAAAACTCCCTTTTTTCCTATCACGTCGGGGTCACCAATTTTGTGGGAGAATTACTTAACTATTAACCTTATAAAAAAGAAAGAAAGACTCAGAGAAAATGGCGTTCCTTTGTCTTAACAACGAGAATTCGTCTTTATTATGCCTAGAAACGTACAAACGGGTTTCCGGAGCGAATTCTGACATTCAAATACAATGGTCGTCGTTATAAAGGAACATAATGTGTGTGCGTTAAACACAAGTGTCTGTGTGTCTCCATTGGTGTGTGTGCGTTACACGCTATTGACGTCAATTGGCAACAGGGCTTAAATTCTGGGAAGTGTTTATCACTAAAAGTACAACAACAGAGCGATTAATTCCGCTACTTGACATATTTTGAAACAGATGTTTAAACAGATGTTTCCTCTTTCTCCCATCGGCGAGAGCCAGGGAAAAAGGTCAAAATGACCCGAACTCCCATACCAATAGTGGGCGCGAGGTCCTTCTCCACATTTCTACCCTTTGATTCCTGTCAGGCCCAGCTGGACTTTTTTTTTTTGTTTTGGTCTCCCAGCACAGAGTTCCAGTTTAAGTCCCAGCCACTGAGCTATATAATACACTCAGGGGCGGTTCTAGACTGGGGCCAACAGGGGCCTGTGCCCCTGTAGAACTGTTCCTGGCACCTGTACTAAAGACATGATATTAAATTTCTTAGGAAGATGAATGCTGACAAAGATACCGTGACTGGTCATTTGGATCAGTTGTATTTTTTCCGTTAATGTTTTTACCCAATAACAAAATAATAAAAAAATAAATATAAGAAAAATAGCAATAATTAAAAATTAAGCTGTTTCCCGCAGTATTGAGAAAAGATTAGGGGTCTGCAACCTGCAGTTCCAGAGCCACAATTGGCTCTTTGGCTTACTTAATATATTAAACGATGAAATGTTGACCTGTTAAGTCCCCCCCCCCCCCCCCCACAATCTTTTGTTCTGTGACCCTGTGAAAAAACACTGGCCCCACCCTGGCCCCCCTGCTAAATTTGGTCTAGAACCCCCACTGAATACACTGGAGTGCTTATTTTGCCGAAAAACTGAAGTCACTGGCCGCCATCTTGCTCCTCCCTACTCTCACAGAATCCCATAGGATTTGGTTGCAACAACAAGCAGTTTTCTGGCTGTGTGAAAACGTTTCACAGGTAATTCTACAGTCAGTGGATGTACTAACACTATCAACTACTAGGAAATTAGGTGCTGAAATATTTTACATGTTATTCATATTAAATATATATATAAGTATATATAGGTATGTGTATATGTATATATGTATATATATGTATGCACATATGTTAATATATGTTTTTGTATATTGTTATTTATATATTTATAAATGTTAAACATATATATTTAAATGAATAAAATGCAAAATATTTCAGCACATGACTTTCTCAGTACTTGATAGTTTTAGAACATAACATAAAAGTATATGGCATTTGACATTTTAAAAGTTTTAAGCCCCCCCTGAACATGAGAAAATCCTCGTCATTCGATGCTGTAGCGCACATATTCCCTAGTTACTGGGGGAAAATAGGGAGTACCAATATGGCGGCTGGTGGCTTCAAAGCGACTCGTTCAAACAGACGGTGATTAGCACGCCAGTGTATTATATAGCTCAGTGGTCCCAGCAGAGGTTAATAAACTCCACATGTTTATGTTTGTGATGGTAGGACAGCAAATGCTTTTTTTTTCTGGCTTCTCTCTCAGTCGACCAGTTGATGTCTGGACGTGTTTGCTGGTCATTCTGATTCCCCCACTGCTGCACTTTTCTAACAATGAGCACCGAGGATGCCTTTTTATTACATCCTTCACCATCCTACTGACTGCATTGCCCATTTTCTACTAGTAGTGGACCAATTAGTGATAGTTAGGGGGTACCAACTCCCTTTTTTAGTACCTAGTCTGGGGTGTCTTCATAACACTTATTAGGCCGCCTCGCCATGACAAATTAAACGTGATGGAAAATTGGGCAGAGCCACGTTGAGTCGGGCTGAGCTTGTACTACTGGGAGAGAAGTCGTGGGAAGATACGACCCGAGTCCTCGTCTATCCTTGTTTGACGCAGTTTAACTTTTTTTTAACCCTTTTTATTATTGCTCTAATTGTAGATAAGTTCAGGATAAATGGGCTGTTCAAGTTGAAGAATCTTTATTTTTATCCCACCAGGGGCGACTGGTTTCAGTTTATTAAACAGCATAAGACAACCATCCGATAAAAATCACGAAAACTCATGTCAGAATCTAAGAGCTACAGGAAATAATACGTTTGGTCCTCTCTTTCCCATTTTGAGAAGTGAATAGGAGGAAATTGTGCCATTAAAGGTACATGCCCCTGCAATAATAGATAAATGTGCCCACTGGTAGCTCACCAGGGGGTGACATAACTGTGGAGGGGTCCTAGGTATAGAATAAGAAGCGTTTAAATAGACGTAAAGATCACTCAGGCGTTCTCAGTTGTTGCTTTCGCTCACGTCTCCAAAGCCTTGACCTCCTGTTTGGTGTTTACCATGAACCGTGTGTCAGTAGCTGGGAGCTGTGTTCAGCTTTCACTCTTTCTGTGGAGGTTTTTAATTCATTAGATGGTAAATGACGCAGAAGGTTTTTATCTGTTTTGAACCAGACAGACGCCACCGCCACCAGGCACGTAGAATATTAGTGATGCTGACGACATCTCAGACACAGAGAACGGCAACCTTCTCAGAGTTTTATGGTGATTCTGAAACAGCCTCTTTGGTGTCAGCGATGTGTTCGCTGGGATCTTCGATGCTGTAAAACCTGCAGTCAGGATGAGGAGAAGCTGCGAGGAGGCGCCGTTTCTGCCTGGCTTTCTCGCTCCCTGTCCTCCGAGGCCTCCCACGCGCGCGCTGCTCGCTGTCATGGTGATTCAAGGCTGCCTGGAGGCGGCGGCCAGAAGCAGATCCAGTTAGGAAAAGTTTAACTTGACAGAGATTGACGGCACTTAACTAAAAGCTGGTTTGTCAAAAAAAAAACACACAAAAAAAACACATATATGAATAAAAAATAAAAACTGTCTTTATTACTGTTGGAGCTCATTGAATAAATGCTGTAAATAAACAACAAATAGACACTCTTAGAGCTGTGGGCTATACGGACTTTACATTTTATCACAACATGTTGTGTTACTATCGTGATAACAATAAAGGTGACGACAAAAGACTATTACCAGCTTCTTGTAGTCTTTGTGGCTGTGATTTCATGTCAAATATAGCCCCTTAAATACAAATACTGTCTTTAAAAAAACTGATTTAATTATGCAATAAATATTTAAACAACAGTCAAAATACATTTCATCAGGGCACAAGTGACATAAAGAAATGTGATTTTTATCACTAAACTGCACGCAGGTACGGCATTTATTTATATTTTTTAATTTGTTGCCATTTATTGATGCTCTGAAGAAACCAGCAGGGGAGAAAACAAAATAACAATCCTGACCAAACTGGTGCCAAACCAATGCCAGCTCTTTTTAGCACATTTTGCTCATTCCTCCATGCTGTATCTGCATTTGTGCTCCAGATTAATGATGCACATCACACTGAATGCATTCACATCCAGCAGATGTGACAGCTGAGGACGGACCATTGCCTCTGCAGCGCAGTTTTAGTTGCAGAATGCTCTTCATGGTCCAGGTGTGCTAACGTTTGGCGAGCCCAGCAATTCAATTGAATTAAATTTTATTTATATAGCGCCAATTCACATCATATCATCTCAAGTCTCTTTCCAAAGTCAGACTCCATCAGATCCTCCAGGTTGGTCAGAAAGTTTCCTCTCTAAGGAAACCCAGCAGGTTGCATCAAGTCTCTCCAAGCAGCATTCACTCCTCCTGAAAGAGCGTAGAGCCACAGTGGACAGTCGTCTGCATTGTTGATGGCTTTGCAGCAATCCCTCATACTGAGCATGCATGAAGCGACAGTGGAGAGGAACAATTCCCTTTAACAGGGAGGAGAACCTCCAGCAGAACCAGAACCAGGCTCAGTGTGAACGCTCATGTGCCTCCACCCACTGATGAAGCTCACATTGATCCAGGAGTACTTTTATGTTAGATGGTGATAGTGGATGATCTGTCTCCCCTGGATGATGTCACAGCTAACAGAACACTAGACCAGGTGTACCTTCTATGAAGAGAAAAGAAAGTGAGAACAAAAAGTTAAAAGCAGAAATGACGACAAGCAATGCAAATTGGAGACAGCTTTGTGAATTTGCTCCGGTGTATCGCTGGTCTTCTGTCGGGTGCAGGAAGCTGCATCTGCTGCAGGTTTTCTTGTGTTTATTTCATTAAACAGCTAAAAAAAAAGCCAAAAGCGGGTAAAATTTATGCATCAGCTTAGTGAACTGTTTATGCACCGTGTGTTTCGAAGTAAAAAAGCTCACTAGCCTCCATGTGAATGCCATCATTCAGGTGGCCAGAAGCCCCTGACCAGTTTCTCTGCTCTCTCCTCCCTCAGGCGTGATCATCGTTCCCAGCGCCGGCGTCGGCATCGTGTTGGGCGGCTACATCATCAAGAAGCTGAAGCTGGGGGCGCGGGAGTCGGCCAAGCTGGCCATGATCTGCAGCGGCGTGTCGCTGCTCTGCTTCTCCACGCTCTTCATCGTGGGCTGTGAGAGCATCAACCTGGGAGGAATCAACATCCCCTACACCACCGGGTGAGGAAGGGGGGGGGGGGGGGGGGGTTACTGCTGCAAGTGCCGAGTCATTTTACCGTTTCATGTTGAGTCTGAGTTAAAGACTTCCTCCTTGTTATTGGAGGCTGGAGACAAAGGAGGAAAGAAGTAACAGAAAGCTGAAGTGAGAGGAAGCTCCTTATAAATACACACATGAAGTAAAACAGTCATTATTTCAGTTAGGACCAAGTTCATTGGTTTGGGGTTTAAATATCTTTTACTGACCAGTGTATTTTGTTGGGACAGACAGACACGTCATTTTGAAGAGGAAGGAAAATGATACATGGCTATGGAAATCTGAAAAGTGTGGCGTGCCTCTGTGTTTATCCACCCTAAATCCATACTTAGCAGCCCTACCATTACAGCTGCGTGTATTTTGGTATATGTCTCTACCAGCTTTTCACGTCCAACGATGGACTTCTTGAACATCAAGTCATTTTAACACAGATTCTCAACTTTATTTAGGTTCGGCCTTTGACTAGGCCATTCTAACGTTTTGATCTAAATCCCTCCATTGGGGCGTATGTTTGCTGCCGTCTTCCTGCTGGAGGGTTTCTTCCAGGAGGATCTTCTGTTTAGCTCCATCCATCTTCCTACATGCTCTGACCAGCTGAAGATCCAGGGAGCATGACCCCAACACCATCAGGATTCCCACCATCCAGATTGTTTTGCACAAAGCCCAATAACCCTAAGCTTTCATCCATATTTTTACTTTGTCTTAGCGTAGCTTATGGCAAACACCGTCGTATAGCTGACCTTGAACCTGGCTTTCCTGTTGCCACCTTCCCATAACCGTCAGATTTATGAACTAGTAGTTGTGCTGTGGTCAGATTGTCCCACCTGAGCTATGGATCTCTGCAGCTCCTACAGAGTTATCATGGACTTCTTGGCTGCTCCTCTGATGAATGCTCTCCTTGCAGTCGGTTTAGGTGGACGTCCAGGTCCTGGTAGGCCAGCAGCTGGTCCATCCTCTCTCCACGTTCAGATGACGGATTGAACAGAGCTCTGGGAGATGTTTTCTAACCTAACCCTGCTTTAAACTTCCCCACCGCTCACTGCATTTACACTGAGATTAAATAAAACAAATGGATCTGAAGACATCTGGTCTCACTGGATGTTATTTTGTTGCTGTGATTTAAGTTTCTATACTTTAGCCGTTTTGGCTTTAGACTTTATTGCTATTCAGCTACACAGTTGCACATTCACAGTGTGCATTAGAGTGGGAGTTTGTAGCTAGGTTCTGGATAAAAACATCAGACATGTAAAAGAAAAGCACTATTAGAAACCTTTTATGTTCTGTGTTGCCTTCATCGCTTATTCTCATTGTTACCATTGGGAATAAGCTGAGAGCTGCTGGACACGTCTGTCTGGAAACGACTTTAGGACAGATCTCCATGAACAAACATTTCTTCTGCTTCCTGACATGTTAACACCTTCTTTCTGTTTCCCCCCAGTACACAGAAGCTCTGAAGAGTTTTAGCTAATTCAGTTTTGTTATCAGCTTATCTGTAAATTCAGGGAGTTTGCAGATGAGCGCGGAGATGCTGCATAATGAGTCGGTAAACGGAGGCGTTTGCTGTTTGGACGGAGCGTCTCTCAGGGAGATTACATGACTCACTTGGAGCGAGTCCAAGGACAGCTTGGGACAGACGGTCTCTGGCCTGCTGCCTGGTCTTTTCACGTGTTTCTTCCTCCTTCGTCTGTTACTTCCTTTCTCCATCATTTTATAGATCCTTTACTTTATTTCCCCAGCCTCTTACTGTCTACTTTGTAGTTTGCTGCTTGTTTTTGATGAAATCCGCCCGTCTTGCAGTGACATTCAGGACAGATCGCCCGCTGACACCAAAGTGTCTGCGTGTTTTTCTCGTCGCAGCTCCAGAATCTGGAAAATGTCGCATCCCGGGGTTACTGCTCCTCGCGTCTCCCTGTTAGCAGCTTGGCTCTTTTCTCTGACTGCGCGTGTCGTCCTCTCCACAGACCGACGCTCACCATGACCCAGAGGAACCTCACAGGCGGTTGTAACGTGAACTGCGGCTGTAAGATCCACGAGTACGCGCCGGTCTGCGGCTCCGACGGGATCACCTACTTCAACCCCTGCCTGGCCGGCTGCAGCAGCGTGGCCAACGACAGCACCGGGGTGAGAAGGAGGTTTTACCATCACTGTGTCCGGAACAAACCCTGGAAATACGTTTTAAAAAGGCAAAATCAAAAAGCTATGTGAGAAATATAGCAACATTTTCTTTTAATTCTAGAAATAGCAGTCCCTGTGGCAATTAAACATTTTTATATATCAAAATAATATAAGCATGCACCCCTATTGATATTTGGTGTGTTTTGTAGCCATCAACAAGCTTCTGGCTTCATTCTGACTGGATATTTGATCGCTGGTGGTGGCACTACACTGCAAAAACGGATCTAAAAACAAGTAAAATGTTCTTAAAGTTAGTCTATTCGTCCTTGATTTGAGCCAGTAAATAAGATTATCTGCCAATGGAATGAGTATCTTTGCCCCTAAAATAAGATAATTAGACATCTTGCACTTGAAATAAGATGGAGCTGAATTGTTCCAATTGTAAGTGGAAAAATCTTATTCTATTGGCAAATCATCTTATTTACCTGCTCAAATCAAGGACAAATACACTCATTTAAAGAAAATTTTACTTATTTTTAGTTCTGTTTTTGCAGTGTATTACCAGAGTTTAGGTAAATGGGTTTGTGTTCCTATTATTATTACCTGGTTTAGGCATCAAGAAGGGTCTTACAGAAAACACATTTTAGCCCGATTTGATGCATTTCAATTACCCCAGAGTTTGGATTTTATTGGGCAGCAGCAGCGTGACATACAGAAAACACTCTGAGGGCGGGAACCTGCTGTTTTTAGGACTCTAGGACTCGTCTTTTAAACAGTGGAGACACTGTAGGGACATAAATTATCTCCAATCTCATGTTTTAAACTTTTGGTTTTTAATTCCAGTTGAGCAGAAGCATCAGGATAGTTTTATTTGAAGGTTATTGTGCTAACAGCTCTTATGCTATAACTTTTAAATCCATTGTAGATGGATTTTTTTGTTCTTGCTTATTTTCTGTTTTATAGACCTGTACAGCACATTAGTCACTTTGGTGTGTAAAACACTTCATAAGTTTGATTGATTGATTGATTGATTGATTGAAACTGTGACAAGCTCGACATACGACCTAAAATGTAAAGTAGGAAAGTCTAATCTTAAAAATGTCCATAGCACTACATTAGTGGTAATTGTGCAGCAGAAATTAGAAGGAATGTGCAAAACAGCTCAGCTGATTGTAAAACTTTCTCCTGAAGACATTTGGCTGAATAACGTCTTGGTCAGCACCTTCACCACAGGTTCCAGGCTTCAGTTTCCAGCTCATGGCAGCTTTGGTGGCTGTTGGTTCTGTTCTTGGACCCTAACCCTCCGGCTCATCTCCCTTTGACTGGGGAGCAGCAGTTTGGGTCAGATGGCGTAAAGTTTGACCAAACCAGGCGTCCCAGCAGGACTTTGATTCCAAAGACACTCACTGCCTCCTCAAGGCCACAACCCTGTTTTTAATACGCCGACTACGCTTAAAACTTGAGTCTGCAACCCAAACACTTCTGCCAAGAAGGCTGAAATATCCAGGCTGGTTTATGTCAGAAGATTTTTGATGGCGACAAATAGATTAAATTAATGGTGAAACTTGCTTTGTCGCCTTTTAATTAGTTATTAGTGGAGTTGTGTTTGTATATTTCAATTCAATTCAATTTTATTTATATAGCGCCAAATCATGAAACATGTCATCTCAAGGCACTTTACAAAATCAAGTTCAATCATATTATACAGATTGGGTCAGATTATACAGATTGGTCAAAAATGTCCTATATAAGGAAACCAGTTGATTGCATCAAAGTCACGACAAGCAGCAGTCACTCCTGGAGAACCGTAGAGCCACAGGGAGAGTCGTCTGCATTGTACATGGCTTTGCTGCAATCCCTCATACTGAGCAAGCATGAAGTGACAGTGGGAAGAAAAACTCCCCATTAAAGGGAAGGAAAACCTCCGGCAGAACCGGGCTCAGTATGAACGGTCATCTGCCTCGACCGACTGGGGTTAAAGAAGACAGAGCAGAGACACAACAAGAAAGACAAACAAGCACAGAAGCTCACATTGATCGAGTAATCTGTTCTACATTAGATGGTAGTAGCGGGTGAGCCGTCTTCTCTGGATGATGTCAGCCAGGATGAATAAATTTGACTCTTTGTGGATCAGAGAAAATCCACAATAACTTTAAAACTGTGCACCAGAGTTATAGGTTTTAAAAATAACTGGATATGAATGTTGTCCAATGTGTCCACAGCTCTTTAGACTCGGGCTGCTTTTGGACTCATTCACTAAGCTTCTACGCGTGTCCTTTGTCGTTTAGATCCGAAACTACTCGGACTGCGCCTGCGTCCAGAGCCGGCAGGTCATAACGCCGTCGTCTGGCGGTCAGGGCAGCAACCAGCTGCAACTCGTCATCGTCAAAACCTACCTGAACGAGAACGGCTACGCCGTGTCAGGGAAGTGCGACCGCACCTGCAACACCCTCATCCCGTTCCTCATCTTCCTCTTCATCGTGACGCTCATCACCGCCTGCGCCCAGCCCTCGGCCATCATCGTCACCCTGAGGTAACGGCTTCTCCTTCCCTTTGTCGTCTCTGTTAAATCATTTTAAAAAGCTTTTGAGATGGTTGTTGAGGTAGAAACTAGAGTTTTATTGATAGAAAAATTATAAAAAGAGCAGCTTTACAACATTCTTACAAACGGTCATGAGCCATAAATGGGCTACATAATTAGCGTTAGCAGTTATAGACGAAAGGTAAGATGTTGTCCAGAACACGTATCAAAAATCTGTTTTCTCCGTGATGTTGTGAACGTATTCAGGTGATTCAGAGGTCAAACTGAACAGAAAGTGTCTCTGTATGCTGACGAGGTCTTACTTTTAGTTTCAGATCCTTCCGTTTCTTTATCTTCCTCATTTTTATTACTTTCTCACTGTGTCTACTTTTTATGTTTTGAACTAAACTCACACAACTAAACTCGTTGGGCTGTCGTAATTCAGTCACAATTCATTCTTCTACAAAGTTTTTATATTAATTTCAATGAATAGCTATTTTAATCCCCGTATCATATTGTATCTTATATTCTAAGATCTGTTTTTTTAACTCTGGAAAAAAGAATCTTAAATCCATTTACTGTAAATCACAGCTTTCTGCGCGTTTCATGCTGCAAACTTGGTTTGACTTGCGTTAAGCGCCTCGAGAGCGGCCGACGCTCTGGTAGAGATGGAAATTCTGAATTTTTGCAACTGGACGTGAGGCGTCAACCAATCAGTGAGACTCACTCTGCTGTGTGACGGAGTAAGAATTTGCAGAGTGACATATCGTTGGTGTTTATTTCTGCTTTTTTAGGTGATTAGCTAGCTGTTTACAGAGCATTGCACTCATTGTTATAAGTGGAAAGTTAACTGGAAGGAAAAAGTGTGGTAGAAAAAGATGCACAAGTAGGAGGGATTGTGAAGCAAAGCTGCTACTTGTTTCTTTCCTCAACTTGTTTCTTTCCTGGGCAGAAATTTTGCAGATTTCTGCCCAGGTCCCCCTTGAAAATGAGATCCAGATCTCAACGGGGTTTACCTGGTTAAATAAAGGAAATAAAAAATAAAAAAAATTTACATGTGTGTGTGTTTGTGTCGCAGGTCTGTTGCAGAGCAGGAACGGCCATTCGCTTTGGGAATGCAGTTTGTTCTCCTCAGGACTCTAGGTGAGAAGAAACAGATTTTGCTCAGATTTTATTATTTTTGGTTGAGTTTAGTTGGGTTCTGTCTCCCTTTTTCACATCAGCACACTTATTTTCCCCTTCCTCTCTCTTTTCTCTTCCTGCCAGCCTACATCCCGACACCCATCTACTTTGGCGCGGTCATCGACACCACCTGCATGCTGTGGCAGCAGGACTGCGGCGTGCACGGCTCCTGCTGGGAGTACGACGTCACCTCGCTGCGCTTCGTCTACTTCGGCCTGGCCGCCAGCCTCAAGTTCCTGGGCTTCTTCTTCATCTTCCTCACCTGGTACTCCATCAAGTACAAGGAGGAGCGAGTGGAGCGTTGGCTCAAACGCCACCTGTCGCCCGTCGACACCGTGGGGAGCCTCGTGTGCCACCCGGGTGGTCACAAGGGCCACGCCCGCACCCGCTCCTGCCCTGTCAACATCCCCCGAACCGACCCCGCCGCGCCGCACGCCAACGGCCCCCTGCGTGCCGGCGTCCTCAACCGAGGCGTCAGCACGCAGAGTTGCCCTGGCAATGAGCTGAAAGCAATAACTCCTCCCCCGCCGCCGGCAGGTTCGCCTGCAGCGGCAGTCGCCCCCGCCCCCGCTCCAGCCCGCTCGCTGGAACACGTTTCAGTCCGAGTTTAAATCCCTGAAATTGATCCCAGAACGTTTTCTGGCTGCTGACACCCCCCCCCAGTCTGGGTCAGAACCCATCCAACGGAGGCCCAGATCCAGATTTAATCAAATGTCGGAGAGATTTTTAGTGACCAAGGGGCTTAGAGAGCTTTTTCTGCTAGTAAAAAAAAAAAAAAGGAGAAATGTGCTTGAAAGCAGTTTTGTTTGTGAGGCAGCAGCTGGTGCAGCAGACAGAGAAGCGCTCAGAGTGGCGGTTCACTCCTCATAAATCCCACCCACACCCCTGGCTACACGTGCCTTCTGTCACTTCAGTCCTCACATGTACAGAACAACCAGAAATCATCCCGACAGACTGTAGGACTCTACGGATACCTCAGCTTTCTCCTCACATCTGTCTGCTTCTTCTTCCTCTCCGTTTGCTGTTTTTTTCTGTTTTTTTTTTGTTCTTCGCCGTCACGCAAGCGATGTTTGTCTCCGTCAGAAAAAAGACAAAAAAAAAAGAAAAAAAAAACTCCTGGAAATGTGATACAGGATGATTCAGTGTTAGGAACTGGAAACCGATGGTATGGTGCTATGTGAAAACAGTGTTTAGTCCCATTTTTTTGTTTTTTAAGTTTTAAACAGTTTAAATGCAGCCAAAGGGGGTCAGCGTGCCGAGCAGCAGGACGCGTTCCTGTCCGGTCTGAGGCCTTCTGCTGCTCCTGGCACAGCGCCACACGCAGGATCCCCCATAGAGGCGCGTTTGTTCCTGCGCCTGCCAGCTCCATACAGCGCATCCATACATCTCAGCGGCGTCCCGCAGCCCAATAAGCAGCTTTGCCAGAACAGGATCGGCGTTTGTCCTCCTGACCTCGTCACTGGTGGACGTAGCCACCTGCAATCTTTTGAGTAAAAAAAAAACGAAGAAGAAACGTGGAAGAAAATTGCTGAGATACTTCTGACAAAACAAAAACACGTACTAAAGAACAAACAGCTGACCTTAGAGGTCCTCTTTATCTCCTCTTTATCAGCTGTGAGAGGAATGCGGTGTCTTTCTCTCCCTCTATCATGTGGGCTCACTGTTCAAACTCAGACTTATGGGTCTCCAATGACCTTTCTTCTCAGAACAATAGGATAAAAATGATCTGTCTCGCGCATCGGTACAACTGTTCACAATAGTTTTCACACAGAATGAATAAAAAAAAAGGTTAAAAAAATAAAACTAGACTTCTATTGTGAAGCCGAAGACGTTTCGCTTCCCAGCGTTTCGCTTCCCAGCTAACTTTCACAAGTGGAGCAGTACTGCTTTCGCCATAGTGCTCCGCTTGATTTCTGAATGTGAATAGTTTTATTATGATTCATGTGATGAATATCTCAAATGATATGGACACTACAATGGGAAAGTAGGAGAGGAAAGGAAGAACAAGAAAAAAATTAAAAGGTGAAAGAAAGAGGAGATAAAAGGAAGAGAATGATAAAACAATTATTGGAAAAAAAACATGTACTTCGTTTAATTGAAAATCTGCAGTTCCTATATTGTCCACGAGGGGCGCTGTGTTTTAATCAGCAGATGGTAGCACTAAGCTTCAGATGTGGAAAATTGATTTAAAAAAACTCTGAGGTTATTCATAAAACATTATGTAAAAGTGAAATTCATTTAATATAAAAATCAACAACAAGTCCACTTTTATTAGTTCTATTTAATCTTGCAATGAGTTTACTCGTGTGGCCCTCCTGAGATCAGATTAAGCTGAATGCGGCCCCTAAACCAAAATGAGTTTGACACCCCTGATCTAAGCCCTAAAAAGGCCTCATCAGCAGGGCTACAAAGCTTGGAACTCCTTCAGACTTAGACTTAGACAAACTTTATTGTCATTTTGTATGCACAGAGTGCGTACAGAACAAAATTACTCACTACTCCAGACATTTTGAACTGAGAAAGCTTCCTGAATGGGAAGTGAAACGTCTTCAGCTTCACAATAGAAGTCCAGTTGTTTTATTTTTTAACCTTTTTTGATTGATCATGACCTGGATGACTGAGAATCTTCACCAACATACACACAGAATGAAAACCACGCTGTTAGGGGAGATTTCCAGGTCGGTTTCCCTATCGGTTAATGAGGTGTAGCTGCACAGCAACGCGGTTATTCCCAGCTGGAACAGGAAGTCCCACCGGGAATCTCCTGCTGAAGGCGTAAACAGGAACCCTGGACAAAGTCCGGACCTCGTTCCTCGCTACATTCCTCCGACGTGTTTCTGTGTTCCCAGTGTGGAAACTGTCTGACACTGTGGATCCATCTCTGCCTGAGTTTGGGTCAACGTAGAGCTTTCCGTCAATTTAAGCAGAAACAGCCAGTTAAACAGTTAAAGATCGTCAGGAAAAGAACCCCAATAGGATGACAGCCTCATCATTTAATACCTTATTCATTTATTGATGTCAAAAAGTTGATGTTTTTTTTGTGATAAATCATAAACAGGTTTTTTTTTAATAGTTGCAAAGCATTTTTCTGTAAACTCTTAAACTTTGGGTGCATTAATCCGTCATTGCTGAGGACAATCTGTTCTAATTCTACCTTAGCAGGATAAATCAACAACTAATTGACAGATAAACTGTGATCAGATGCGTCGTTTTGAATAAATGTTAGCATCAGGCGACTTCTGTGTGGAAATATGACCCAAATCCACGCAATTCAGGGAAATTCAAACAATTGAAAGTTTCAGATTTAGTATTTAAATGTCATCATTTGGAAGAAATTATGCTTTTAAGTTTTAGGTATTTTCTCAGTAAAAATAAAAGCGTTATATTTTTGTCTTGCAGAGAACAAATCTGAAACGAAAACGTTTTCTGAGGACACCTGCTGGTCAGACTGGGAACAGCATGCAAATTGTTTGCAGAGCTGTTTTCCCTGTCTTTGCTTTTAACCATTTAGCAACACTTAAATCTATCTGCAAATTTAAAATAAGCAACATCACCTTATTAGTGTACATGTTGCACGATTGGAGGCAAAAAACTTGTTTTTCATACTGTAAAGACAATAAAATGTAATTTTATTTAGTGTATACAAAAATTCCTGACTCATTCCCGAACTTTTTACACCCATAAAACTGCAGATAAAGATGTAAATGTGAAGCTTCTGTCAATAATTCTGATGAGTTATAAAAGTTTTAGAATATTTCACAGATGAAGGAGAGAAAACTGCAGATTATTGTTTCTGTAGAAGCCGTGGAAAACTTTCTGCTGCATCAGTTCAGGAAGGGGGAAAAAACGCTTTAAGGCAGTGGATTTACTGACAAAATCTGCCTGAAATGTCCAAAAACCAACAATTGTTTCCTCATCATGTGAACATAATGTGTCCGATCATTATTATAAATAAACCAGATATTTTCTTGAGCTTAATAATTACACTTTAGGACAATCAAGACATATTCAGACAGGATTATACTTTGGCCTTTCGGTGATCTTGAGTTCTGAAAAAACGTAACTGAGATCATGATGATTTTTCTCAAAGCAACAATCTGTAAACTAGAAATGCATACGTTCAGCTTGAAACTTTGCTTAAAAACACATCAATCTAAATAGATTTCTTGTCTGACCTTGTTGAAAAGATTTGATCTAATCATTTATTTAATCAGGATGTTTACCCCAGCTCATTATTTTACATAACATGTTTTAAATAGGTCCAAATTTTGTGTCTGCTTTATTTAAACGAGACATGAAATGGATCAGTCTGTTTTTTTTTTTTTTTGTTACTTTTTTGCCATTTTATGGTCATCTTCATAGCTGAACCTCCTGTTTTCAAACTGTTTAAAAAAAATCATGTTTCTGTGTCACTTTTCATACTTGCAGGTTGAGACTTTTACTGAAATCTGCAGATTGTCTGAAACTGAAGCCGATTTCAACATAATCTGCACCCGAGGTTTTGTTTGTTATGGATTTAAAAAAAATAAATGCTGTCCTGTATTAATGGAGGACTAAATATTGATGGATATTTGTTCACGGATGTAGAATAAATGTCACGTTTGACGCAACAGGAGCTTTTAAGATCCGAGGTGCAAATGGAGCATTTTATGTTCTTTGATTAAAAAAACAAACAAAAAAACAACAACAGTGTTCATCTTAATGCTGTAAAAGAAGAAAAAATAAAAACCTGATGCTTAGTTTCAGTATTTAGTAACACTTTAGAAGCAGTAGGATGAAGTAAAAAAAAAATAAAAGTGCAGCACGACTGTCTTCATGTAGAGAAAAGCAGGAAATAGAAACTTCTGTCATGTCTGTATTTAAACTGCTGTTTGTTCTCTGCTTATGTCTCACTTTTCACATTAACACCACCCTCGCAGGATTAACGATCACTCTTTGATAACTGAAAACTCGTGTGAATAAAAAAAAAAAAAAAACAGGCCTGGAGGTTTATATCGAGGTGTCCTTCACCTTCAATAACTGGAAGTTTCCGTTCTAATAAAGAAGTGGGCAGATTTGTCTCCACGTCATTCCCTGACTGATCTGGGATCTGTTTGAGCTCCTTCAGGCCAACGTAGGCTAGCAGTTTACGTTTTTTTTTTTTTTTTTTTTTTTTAAAGGAATCAGTATTGTATTTATTTTGGAGAAAAGTGTTTTTGACTTGAAACGCAGCACTGATGAGGGACAGGATGTGGACGCACCGTTCACTGCTGCCTCCGATTCTTGACTTCTGTTGATTAAAAAAAATGTGACAAACAGAATAAAACAATATTACAGAAAAAGTTGGTTTGTGACTTTAATTTTTGTTGTTGTTTAACGTTTCTGGACATTATTACTCTGGTAAAGATGCTTTAAAAGTCAGTGAAACTCCAGTTGATAAAAAGGATAGCCCCAGATTTATGGATGCATGTAAGTTGTAGTTTCGATTACAGCTTCCCTGTCGTGTTGATGTGCCCATGGGCAAGGCATTTAACCCCAGGCTGCCGCCTTATCTGCATATTGGTGTATGAATGTGTTCAGATTAGTGAGAGCAATTAGGCTTTTGATATGTTGGTATGAGAAAAAGTTTCACCATCCCTACTTTAGAATATTCTTAATCATTTAATTAATTATACGCTACTTTTCAGAAGTTGATCCGATTTTATTTTTAGGATGAGATTCTCACTGACAAATCTACAACTTCCTGGATGGAAAATGTTCGGTACAGGATAAAATAGTTTTCTTTTATAAAACATTTAAAAAAAAGTTCTCGTTTCAGTTGTGTGGAATAGGCTAAAAACATTTGTAGACTTGCAAAATAGAAAATATTAGAGCCAAAAGGTTAGTAATCCAACATCTCTCTTGTATCAAAGCTAACTAGAGCTGGAAATAGTTAGGGATAGTGAAAGTTTTACCATCCCTACCTTATAATATTCAGAGTTTATTAATCATTTAATTAATTGTACACTACTTTTCAAAAGAATTTCTGGGAACTTAATTATTAATCCAGGACTTCCTATCTCTTTGGGATAAAGAAACGATTTGCCTGAGAGGTTAATTTTTCTTATCACTCTTCAAAATGGGAAAGACAAAAGAACATGCCATTATAATGACTATATTGAGCACTAGATCCCTGCAAGGATAGGCTGGTTTGAGCAGCTGGCACACCACACACACCGAGAAAGTTACTTAAAAGTTTACTTTTATCGCATCGCGTCTCCATAATAAATCATTTTTATGGTTCACGTTTTATTTCCTGCGTCACAAACGTCAACAGCTTGTGTTCGCTCAGCTCTACGGAGACATCAGCTGGAACCCTGTAGCTCAGTCGGATCAGACCAAGATGGAGCTTTTCAGCGACAAACACCGCAGGAAGGTCGGATGTGGAACAAAAGGGGGATGTTTGTTGGGTAAGGAGGAGGTTCTGTCATGCTGTGGGCTTGTTTCTCCTCCAAAGGCTGTGGAAACCGCACTAGAGAGAGAATTTTAAACAGCAACCTGGTCTCTGTTAGAAAACTGAATATTGGTAATCTGTGGGTCTTTTAGCAGGAAATCAACAGCTATGATTCCCCAGAGATGACTTTGATCTTCTTCCACGGCCATGCAGTGCAGAACTAAGTCCTACAGGAAGCCTAGGGCTGGGAGGCAAACAGAGAAACACAAGGTTTCACCTTTTATTGATTCTTACAGACAAGCTTTGCATGTAAACCAAACAGTTTGGGTGGCATGCATGAAGACATTGACTTTTTTTTTTTTCCTTCCATATACAGCTTTTAAAAGCATTTTATACGTGAGTTACATACAGGATCCCTCATGTGGAAACGCAGCAAGCTTTACGGCTCATATTCTCTTAAATACTTTTCGTGCATCTCTTTAAATCTGCAATGCTGAAAGCAAGCTTCTGACTTCAGTCTGTTGCCACCAACTGGTCAACAAACATCCATCAAATCACAGATCATAAGTTAAAATAAGTTCAAAAAACAAATTAAGTCGAAGGTAAACATGGTGTAAATACAAAACAAGCCATCAGGACGTGTGTGCATAACAAAATGTGATAGTTTGGATCATGGCTGAACAATAAAAAGCACTTTTAAAATAAGAAAAAGTTTGTTTTGTTCAACCAAACTTTAAGTGCATTTTGTATAAAAATGAATTCCCTTTTACGGTCCGTGAAGATGAGAAAAGCAGCTGGAGTCCTGACTCTAAAAAGCCCTCGTTGGGTTTCTGTGTGTGTGTGTGCAGAAGGCTGATAGCAGATGGCAGGTGTTTTATATGGATGTACCGGGAATCCTCAACAAATGGCAGAAAGTTCCCAGGAGCAGGAAAAGGCGTCCATCCTCAGTAGACGGCCCCCTGGGAACGAAAGCAGACTTATCCAGGGTCCTTTAACCTTTTTAAAACATCCACTTAAATACCCCTTTTCCCAAATCTATACCTCCTTAAAATAAAGTCCATGTTTACCTGGGGCTGGACGATAATTCAATAACAATATATATCGATCGATAGATGTCTATCTATGATAGAAAAAACCGTCAATAAAAGTTCAATAGAATAAGTTCTCCTTCCTTTTGCATTCTAGCCATGTAGGTTAATACTACAGTCATTATATCCTCCCAACCAATCACAACGCAGACCCAGGAACCAAGCTCCGCCCCCTTCAGAGAGTTCATAGAGCACGCTGTATTTTTTCTTTTTTTTTTTTAAACTTGCAGGATGCTTTTACTAAAATGTTAAGATGAATAAAGGGTTGAGTTTGAATTCAGTGTTTATGTGTTCTGTATCTAAAAATAGGTCGCTAAGCAACAGCATAAAACGGCCAGCTCTGCACTTAAAATATATGTTTTGAATTTGTTGATAATTATCGATATCGATCCAATATGATTTCTATTTTATCGATATCCTTTTTTTCCTGTATCGTCCAGCCCTAGTTTATCCTTAATTATGCATTTTATGCTAATTATGTTTCACTTCTTTAATTAATACTACTATAAACAGAACAGAGCTGCAGAACCGTTCCCTGTTCTTTAGATAATCCTCCAATCATTCAGGTTTTTTATTTCTTTTAAGCTCACACCATTTCCAGCCTGTTCACAAACATTTCAGAACTCAGGCATGAAAACATCGTATTTTATTTCTGTTGACATGAAGCTGGACTCTCTGGTGACGGTGGCAGAGATGAGGACTCTGGACAAACAACTGGATGTTACGGGGGACAGCGCCCCCTGGATACCGTCACCCGCAACCAGAGGAGCCTGTTCAGTGAAAAACTGCTGCTTCCCAGGTGGAAAACCAGGATCCTGGGATTAATTTTTAGGATGAGATTCTCACTGACAAATCTACAACTTCCTGGATGGAAAATGTTTGATATAGCATAAAATAATTTTCTTTTCTAAAAAATGTAAGAAAGTTCTCGTTTCATTTGCGTCGAATAGGCTAAAAACAATTGTAGACTTGCGAAATAGAAAATATTAGAGCCGAAAGGTTAGTAATCTAACATCTTTCTCTTATCAAAGCTAACATCTAAGACGGGGTCTGCAGTCTGCGGCTCCAGAATCACGTGTGGCTCATTGGTTCTGATAAAACCAATTAGTGAGAAATATTGAATTAAAAGGTGCCTCTGTATGTTTTTATGCAACAGTAGAAGGCCACCAATGATACGCGGCTTTTAAAAGCTATTTAGTGATTCTTTAGCTGCAAAGTATGTCCTTTATATCTTTTTCATTTTGCATATTTATGGGACTGGCTAACTCAGCTGCCAACATTCTACAAAATAAAAAAATTATAATTTCCTTTGTAAAAGCAATCATTATGTTAAAAATTTTAAGAGAAGAAATGCATTTTAGTTTAATTTCTGTAGCTTTTAAAATAAAGCAATTCATTTAGTACATATGGATAAAATCTACACTGCAAAAAGGGAACTAAAAGTATAATTTTCGTGAATTGAGCGTATTTTTCCTTGATTTGCCCAGTTAAATAAGACTATTTGCCAATGTAATGAGTATATTTACCCCTAAAATAAGACGAGATAGATTAATAATTACTATTTTTAGTGCAAAAATCTTATTCCATTGGCAAATAGTCTTATTTACCTGCTTAAATCAAGGAAAACACACTCATTTCAAGAAAAATTTACTTATAGTTCCATTTTTTATGTGTATGTTTATTTGCAGCTCTAGAAAATTTTTATTTTGTAGCAGCGGGGGCAAAAATCGTTGACTTGAAAAAGTTTCTGTGCCCTGGTTTAGGACCTTTTTTCAGACCTACAACCAAGTGTTCCTAAATCTGACTCCTTTGTTTCATCCAGATATTGTCTGCTTAATTTATTGTTGAGTAATTAAAATATAATAATTCACAAAAAAAATTATTTTGCATTTTAAGTTGAGAAAAAACTACTTTAAACTTGGTGATTTTTGCCCACGTGGTGAAAAATGAGGACGCCCCGCTTCAGATGTACTGCCCTGCTGGAGGGAGCAGTGTGGCAATTTCACCACTAGAGGCCGCTCTCTGCTTGGAGCAGGAATCAGGTCTTCTGATGGCCTCTAATTCAGAGCTTTGTGTTCAAACTAAATTTCCAGGCATCAAAGCAAACATTGCGCTGGTATCAGTCTAATTTCTTTAAAAAAGTTTTTACTTTTTTAATCCAACACGTTTTCCTCCATTTCATTCTTGTTTGTCTTTAAATGAGACCGTAAGGGTCCGGCCCACAGAGCTCCAGCCAACGCTGAGTCCGTTTTCACCGTGTTTGTTACCTGTTAGGAGACTTTCTGAATCAGGGCTTTTTCTGGGTCGTGTTTATCCTCCAGCTCTTCGTCAGAATCTGAACACAAGACAATCATTCAAAACAGGATGTACAGAGCTACAAACAGGCTAAGGGTCAGAGCCAGTTTAAGCAGCAACAGAACCAAGAAGTGTGGGCAAATAAGGAGTTTCACATAAAGACTTTTCAGCAGGAAACGTCAAAGAGGAATCCACATTCCAGAGGCTAAAGGAGAAGTCTGTGTTGGGATTTTGTCATTTGACCAGAGAAGGAAGACGTAAATGTTATCGTAGGGAGAAAACTGACCTGCCAGAGACTCCGGCGGAGAGTAGAACTGCCCGTCGGATAACGGACCAGGACCCATGAGAGGAGCGCGCTCAGCGGCGTCCACAAACGACTGATATCCTGAGAACAAGACGGGAGAAACATTGGCCTTAAAAGGACGTTCTTAAATCCAGTTAACGGGAGGACTTCCTCCCAGATGGTAGACTCACTGTTTTCATCTTCGGCCTCCTGGGGGAGCACCTTGAAGTCCAGCAGCCAGGTTTCTAACCAGGCCAAGACGAAGGAGACGATGGGCAGCAGGTACCCAAAGGGGCCCTGAGAGAGCAGCTGCATCACAAAACACACGGAGACACAGAGAAATGAACAAACAGCTCGGTCCTAAACGGTTTCTGCAGAAACAAACATTAATGTGACTCCCAGGAACTTAAAGCTAAACGTGAAACAAACCTTCCAGGCTTTCTGAACATTTTTTATCTGACATTTCCTGAATTTTCTAGACCAGACTTCCTGGCTTTGCTGCGAGGTTGAGTTTTATTTTACATTTGAATGTAACCCAGTTGGATTTGGTGGTTTATCATCTGAAATATTCCACAAAACCTAAAACAACACAATTATTTTGGCTTCCAAACCAGCAATGGTGTAAAGGACATATTTTACCGTTGTTTTGGCGTCAGGACAAACAGATAAATGCCCAATCCAGTCTCTCTTTAACGAGCAGGTTGTGATATAAGCTTTAGATTGTCTGTTAATGGTCACAAATCCTTTATCAAGGCTCTGTCTAAACACTTTAGAACATTTAAAATCTTTAGTTTATGTAAATCAGACCCAGAAGCCCAGGTCCAGTTTAACATTGTGATTTAAGAGGAGCTAAAGCAGAGGAGTCCAGAGTGAGGTGTGTGGTGCACTCCAGAAGAGAAGGTGGGAAAAATCTTATTCCATTGGCAAATTATCTTATTTACCTGCTCAAATAAAGTACAAATACACTACTTTCAAGAAAAAATTACTTATTTTGAATTCTGTGTAGAGGCACACTGACACTTGAATAAATGTTTAGGTTGAGATTTTATCTTGTATAATATCAAATATCAGCCTTTTCTTATCCGTGATTTTTGTTTTCATTTTAATTTCACAGTAAAAAAAAAAGGACCAGAAAGGTTCAGTGACTTTTGCTTAAAGCAGACTCCATTAAACGTCAGGAAACAATGATAAAAGTCCAGTTCTTGTTGCTGGCAAAAGACAAAAAGAAACATTTCTAGACAACAATAGGAAACAATCGACCTGAAACTATAAGGGATTTTGTATACGATCCTTTCAGAAAAGGCAACCATGCAAGACGTCTGTGATGTTTGATGATTTTACAGTTCCTGCTTCACACAAATCTGACCACTTTTTCATATTTGTTATTCTGTAATAAAAACAATAAAACTATTTCTGCATTGTTATTTTTGAAAAAGAACATTTGTGTAACTTGTGAGTT